>NC_041334.1:41219294-41351794 GCF_004354835.1 Perca flavescens
GCGGCTGCCAGTTCTGCCGTTGTTTACGTTTTTATTCTTCTTCTTCTAGTCCGTAGAAAGAGCAAAGTCGGTAGCCTTTCCTCATTAGCGCCACCTCTGTTCAGGAGAAGACTGCAGCTAGTGTCACGACCACCACGCGCCAGTATAAACAGTTATGACATCACACTGGCGCTCGACAGGTCGGCTGCAGCGAGTGTACCTCACGTTTAACCATAACTTGTCATGACAAAAAACTAATGACACTAAAAGAAGCATCATGTCATGAACGTTTATGACTTGTTTATAATGTTTATGACACGTTCATGACAGTGTCATGTCACTCTTATGTAGATACCTTCAAGGAAAGTGTAGCTGTTGGTATTTTAAGTTTGGTAAACTCAACATGGAGTCAAAGGTCAGAGAACATGTTTGTTATTGGTTGTTGCAGGGTTGGTTCAAATGATTGCTTATGCATATGAGTTTGAGTTGTAAATGGATAACATATGGGGTTTTATTACACAGGAATCAACCTGAACTGAAAGGGTTCAACTCAACCATAAAAAAATATTGAACTTGGAAATATGAGGATATTTTACAAGTATCACAAAAGCCCATGTTGTTTCACATGATGACTTCACTCTGCTGAGCCTCATGACCTCTGAGTCTGTCTGAAAAACTCATGCAAATATGTTTGGTTCACAAATAAGAATATTAATCAATTGCTGCCAAAAGAACCTCATGAAAAGCCAATGTCTGTTGTTATTATTATTATTATTATTATATTATTATTATTATTTGTATTATTTGTATTATTATTATATTTATAGTATTATTATTTATATTATTATATTTATATTGTTATTATTATTACTATTATTACTATTATTACTATTATTTGTATTATTTGTATTATTTGTATTATTTTTGTATTATTATTATTAATATTATTATTATTATTATTATTATTATTATTATTATTATTATTATGTTCTCAATAGTTTTATTTTTACTAATATAATTATTGTTTATGTTGATATAAAATGTTGTGAAATTAAATTTGCTCATTGAGCACTTTAGGCCATTACACATCGTGGGGCGGTAACCAATAAATGACTCGAAAATGTGAAATAATGACTGAATGATGAATATTTCGCATCAGAACTATTCATACCGGCAGCGATGCAAATTTGTGACAGATTTCAACCGGGGGTCGGGTCCTGTGTAGGGCTGCAACTAACGATTATTTTCATAGTCGATTAATCTGTCGATTATTTTCTCGATTCATCGATGAGTTGTTTGATCTATAAAAATGTCAAAACATGGTGAAAAATGTGGATCAGTGTTTTCCCAAAACCTAAGATGACGTCCTCAAAGGTCTTGTTTTGTCCACAACTCAAAGATATTCAGTTTCCTGTAACGGAGGAGAGAAGAAACTAGAACAATATTCACATTTAAGAAGCTGGAATCAGAGAACTCTTCTTTATTTTTATTTTTTTATAAAAAAATGACTCAAACTGATTAATCGATTATCAAAATTGTTGACGATTAATGTAATAGTTGACAACTAATCAATTCATCAATTCATCGATTCATCGTTGCACCTCTAGTCCCGTGCGTGGCACATTTCCTAAACCCAACCATAGCCTCGCGTTAACACTCCACGTGGCTTTAGAAAGTGGCGTGTACTGTGTGTTTACTCTGTGACGTTGCAGACTGCCGTCCGCTGTATACAGCGTAGACATACACACGGATAGCTCAAAATGCGCCAACACGCCACTTGGCTTTAGGAAAGTGGTGTGTATATTTTCGCAAAGTCTTGATGCCATGTTGAGAGTTAAGGTTTAGCGATGGAGATATCGAGTGAATGTACAGTAGCTAGAGTATGCAGTTTGAGCTCCTCCAGACCAACGGATGTGTCCTGTCTTGTTTCCGCGGCTGCTAAGTGGAGTAACAGGGATTAGCTCCGGCACGGTCTATATCGATGACGTTTCATTGCCGGGGTTGTTCAGGTGCTGCCATTTTCGGCCAGATGTCCATCCCCTTCTTCTGTCTTTGTGTGGGCGTTCTAACCTCGAGAGAGACTTCTGTAATGTCTGAAGTAGTCTACAAGAACCTGCTAACCAGAGACTTTTGTAATGTCAATACAATAAAAATGGACCTACATAACGAAGTTGGTTCACTGCGGGCTACAAGTTAACAATCAAACACAACAAAGGCTGTCACTGGAATGGTGTTTTGAGCTAACGTTAGCACTCAAACAATCATAGATAGCTAAAATGTTTCTGTTATTGTTTGTAATGAGAAAGTTTATTATTTTATGGATTTCACAAATTTCAGTATGACACGTTATGCCGTAAACCGTTTAAATCTGACCATGCGTGACTCACATCTGCACTCGACTCACATTGGGTAATGACATTGGTTGATGTCTTTATTCGCGTTGCGAAAGCTCAGATGAATCAACCTTGTTTCGAAGAGAAATCAGGTCGCTTTATCATCGCATAATACTCACCTGCTGTGTAAGAGTACAGGGGTTCAAAAACTTATAATGACGTACAAATTAATCGCACGGAAAAAAACATCCCCGGTGTGTAATGGCCTTTACTGCTATTGGTTTTACATTTCAGACTTTACATTACCGTCTTTCACTGGTTTCAGTTCATTTCATTATAAAAGTCAGCATCAAAGAGACTTGAAACTGAGTGATCAATTAGAGTATCTCTTTTTTCTCTTCTTTTTTTTGGATCAAAGTTCCATAAATGTTGAGCGTGACATGGTAGACCTATTGCAACCCGTTCTCACTCCCAACTCTGAAGGTCTGAAGCCACGAAAAAAGCGCCCTTCAGCGTGTTAGTAGAAGGTAGCGGGGAGGATGGGTCAGACTCAGGACTTTCATCCAGGAGACCGGGGATCAGGTCCCATGTGTGTCTTTAACCGTCCCGTTATTCCCGCGAGTCACGGAAGCGTGAGCCCACCCACAACCTCCTCCTTAACATAACTGCGTCTGAAGGGACGCCAGTAGTCCCGACCTAGCTCGTTTAGATAAAGCGCGTTATCTGACGCTAAAGGAGACTTTTAGCGTCAATAACAACGACAAAGGTCACCTGACCAAGAGTCCGTATTTTACGAGATGGGAGTGAGAATGTGTTGCCTATTGTTGATCCTGATTTAAGCTTTAAGCTACAAGTGTTTTCCAGAGCCTTCTTTGATGATGCTGAAGCGTGCTCATTATTACACTGATGAGCGTTCTGGTTTGAAAATCCAACCCAGAAGGCAAACAATCTGCAAATATTGGTATTCTGAAAATGTCAAATTGATCTTTTTTTGTGTAATTAAGTTTGCTGTTCGGCAACTACCACCACTCGCTGCACTTGCAGTAGTGCCTGTCAAATAATGAAAAGGTGTGGGGTGAATTATTTTACTATTAGCAGGCAGTAAAGGCCATATTGGAAGTTAAAGTCACTGTGTTGTATGCTCAGTTAAAAACAGATGGAAGGTTTGCTTTCATAATGTGAATCTGTGCCTGAAAAGATCCTTCTCTCTCTCTCTCTCTCTCTCTCTCTCTCTCTCTCTCTCTCTCTCTCTCTCTCTTTGCTTTTCCTTGTTCCCTTTTAATCTTACCTTCGTTACTTTACTTCCTCTCCCCAGTTCATCCTTCCCTCCTTTCTCTTCTCTTCTTCAAGCATACTTACCGCCTCCTTCCCTTTCTGACACCTTTGCTTTATTCTCAGTTCATCCCTTTTTAGTACCTGTACTACCTTTCATCTTCTCTTTTCATCCTTCTTTCCCTGTCTCTTCTTTCCTTCCATTTATTCCTCACTGCATTTCCCTTTCATCCCAGCTTCTTCCTTGTTCCAGTTCATCTTTCACTTTTATTTCATCTGTTCTTTTGTCTCTTTCCTCCCTTTTTTTCTGATGTCTTTCTTCGTTCTTTCCAAATTTCTCCCCTTTCCTGTCTTCCTTCTATCTTCTTTCTTTTCTTTGATTCTTTTCTTTTATTCCTTACCTCCCCTCTTGCTTTTCTTTTTCCTGAACCTCTCTAATTGTAATGAGTAACATCAGAAGGGATTTACATACTGTAGGTCTTGATCAATGTTGTGTGTACTATCCTCTTGTTCTTCTCTTGTCTACTTGTCCTACTTTTCCCGTTCTACCCTTTCCTTTGTGACAGAATGGGAAGCCCATTGACTTAAGTTTGATCATGACAGTTCATGTGCTCACAACTAAGTCAAAGTGATTTACAGAAATGTTCTCAAAAGCAAGAAAGTAAACATATAAAAACCAAATAAAAGTGTTCCTACGAACTTAAGAGTTCCAGAAGAAGTTAGTAGGAGCCAGTGAGTAGCTGCATGCTAGTTGTCCTGATATGAGAGTGAAAACAAGTTAGAATCAAAAATGGGATCTGATGAAGTTCACCTTTACATAGGCTATTTTGTAAATTGCACATCCTTGTATATACTTGTTATAATCCCATGAATAATCAGCCATCACAGCAGGTGTTTACACCCGCTTCAAACGTTGTCAGCCAATCAAATGGGTGTTGTCAGTTGTTATCACTACTATATATATGAGGCAATGGAGTCCTGTCTGGGGTCCCCAGCAAAACCCTAGACAGGCTCCAGTATGTCCAAAACCCTGCCGCCAGGGTCCCCACCCAAAACAAGACCTGGCAGCACATCACCCCCAACCCTCATCCACCTTCACTGGCTACCAATCAAGTTCCTGCTTCAAATATAAAATCCTCCTTCTCACCTACAAATCCCTCCATGCCCCTGGCCTCATAGTACCTAGACCTAGACCAGACCTTCTCCATCCATACATCCCACCTGAAACCTGCGGTCCTCAGGCGCTCGGCCTGCTCTCTGTTCCCCACACCAGACTCTGTACCTTTGGAGACAGAGCCCTTAGTGCTGCAGCCCCATCCCTCTGAAACCCCCTCCACAATGCTACCTCCCTGGACACCTGTTCACCACGGTGCTGTAAGATGATAGAGTAAGTAAGACCAACAATGGTAGGGAGTATTAAAAGATAAAAAGTCCTCATAAGGATGAAGGTTGGGGTAGTGTTGGCCCAAACAAACACAGGACTTTCACCTGGGAGAGCTGGGTTTGTACCATTAAATGTTAATTTTGAGTTTTTTTAAGTTACAAAGACTCCGTAATGCCTGGCTCACATTACAGGCGTTTTAGGCCAATTTATGCCTGATTTACCCCTCCCGAGAATCTGAGAAAAAATCTTGTCGAGGACCTCGATCGGTTCCGATGTTCGGCGCAGATTATCTGGTAATGTGAGGCGTTCACAGATTGAATGTTGCACCTCCCAATCTGCTCGCAGACACATCGGGGCCGCCCCGATAATATCAAACATGTTTGATATCTAGGATTATATAATCGGGCGTAAAACAACTATGATTACGTCAGTACTTCCACAACAGCCAATGAGAGACAGGTCTGCAAGGAGACAGAAGTGACGGAAAATTTTTGAAATGTCCGCGAAAGCAGCTGTAGTACGAGTCAACTGAGACGACTGAGCTGGAAGAAAGGATGAATGAGATGTGGCAACAGCATGAGTGCCTGTTTAATGTCTCATCAGAAGAGTATCATAATCGGAATGATAAAGAGAAGAGCTGGGGGGAGATCGCTAAATATTTGGACCTACCGGGTGAGTGTACAAAGTTGCTAGCGCACTAGCTAGCAAATGTAAACATTAGATCAAGGTCAGTGATCATCTGCTACATTCAGGTCTAACAAAAAGATGCATTGCACATACCGTATTTTTCGGACTATAAGTCGCCTCAACGACCGCCCCGACAGCACGGTAACGTTATCTGTGACTGAAGACAGAGAGCGCCGAGCAGCGTTAGAACAGAGCAGTAAATCAGAGAAATAAAACGTGTCTTCGCCGATTCATCGCTAGAAATGTAACTGTAGCGAGTATCTCACTGTCACTAACGTTATCCAAATTCATATTTAGACACAACAGATCATATATCCAGGTACAAAAAAAGCTTGAGTTGAAACCAAAAGTTGAAAGTTAGGACGGAAGTAGAAAGAGGCGTTGTTATGGAGATGGTACACTGTCTCGTCTCGTCTCATTGGTGTGAACCGGAAGCTTTCAGAACGCTGCAGACCGGCTTGTTGCTAGAAGTTGCAAGTTTCAACTCGTCTCGTCTGAACTGAGCTTTACAGTACGTAACGTTCCTTACGTAACGTTCTTGACCTACGCCACAAACGTTAGTATTTTAACTCAAACCACAATCTTTTACTAACCATAACTTAGTAGCTTCGTTGCCTCAACCTAACCAAGTTATGTGCGTTTTCTATGAATTCACAATGGGACTCCCAGTGCGTTAAAAAGTGACGTCAAGGGCGCCCGGCTAGCTCAGTTGGTAGAGCCGGCGAACATATATATATATTTATTTATTTATTTTATTAGTTTATTTGTCAGGAACCACGCACAGTTCAAGCCCTGTACCAGAGTTAGCTATACAGCTAATTTACATCTGTGGTCAAGGTTTACTCCTTGACCTGCAGCCCTTTGCTGCATGTTGTTCCTCTCTCTCCCCTTTCATCTCTTCAGCTGTCCTAAAAATGCCCCAAAAATAATCTTAAAAAAAAAGAAATTGTGACCTGACCAGGCTAACGGTGACCATTACTATATGAATAGGTGACAACGGACTTCTGAACCTGCTAGTAGGTGTAGTTCAAACCCAGCATCCATGATGCTGATAACCAGTGATAATGCCCATTTACTGTAATTGCGCGATAACATTCAAAATGGGTGGTTTACACATTTTTTTAGACATCGGTTCATGTAAAGGTGAGCTTCCTACTTATAATATTAAGTCAAAAGTGTTCAATAGATCGACCAAGATATGGCAGGTGATTAGATTTGATTCCTGATTTTTCTCTTTGACTTTAATATTCACTGAATAAGAAGCGCAGGGGAATTTGCCTCTTTTTTTGTTTAACCAATCTGAGCTCTTGTTTAGCTTCAGAGGATGATGTAGGCTTTCTTTCTCCTCCGTTCTTACTTCTCTTCCTCTACTCCTGCTGTTTCTTCTCCCTCCTCCCATCTCTCCACCTCTTTCCTGTTTTTCTCTTATTGTTCATGTCTGATTTGTACATGCTGATGTTGTATAGGCTTTGCTGTTATTATAATTGACATGTGCATACTGTGCAATGAAGGTGATGATGCTGACTCCTCTGTCTGCACTGAGAGGGTGCCAGAGGCCTTCACAACACATGTAAATAATCAAAATAAAAGGGTGGAACTTGTGACCAACTTTCGTCATCGCTGACCGTAATCTGAAACTATTTGGTGAAGTTTTTAATGTCCTCCATGAATCAAAACCTCTTGAAAACATCGTAACATCTTGTCTCACCTCTTTTATTATTCCTCGCATTGACAGGAATGCATTTTTTCTTGACAGTGTAGTTAATCACAGATAGTAAATACACATCATAAGTCATGTTTCAAATGACACATTTCCAACAATCTTTGTTTCTACTTTGCCAGCACTTCTGTCAGATACTTACTTTCATAAAAACCGGTTTAAATGCCAGTTTATTCTTTTCATATTGCAGCCTATTACTGTAAAAACAAGAGAAAATCATAGTCCTAAATCCTAAAGTTTTAACAGCGTTTACGTGGCAGCATGTTTAAAAGACGTAGACGTTTACCGGGGTCTGATGAGTTTATCGGTGTTATAAGCCCCCAATGTCTCCTTGCAGGCAGCGCTGCCTGGAAGGCCCTAAGATTAGGCACTTCAGTTCAGTTCAGTCAATTTATTATCCCAAATGGGAAACTTGATATGCCGTCAGGAGTGAAAGATAAAAAAGAAACACATTCAAGCAGCATGCAAATAAACAAGGCAACAATACAAAGACATGAGTACAAAAAAGTTTCCTGTATGTAATACACACAACACCATGTATCACCACTGGAGTAATCTCTGAAAACAAAACAGAAACGTACTACATTACATGTGCAAATTAAGCTATTATATATAAGTTATTGCGCATGGGACAAACAAGTTTTTACTCCTATTGGTCTTGAACTGAGGTACTCTAAATCTGTGACCTGAGGGGAGTATTATGAACTCAGAGTGAAGGGGGTGGTTTGTGCAGTCTAATATAGACCGGGCCTTGTGAAGTACTTGCTGGTTATGATTATGGTTAGGTTTGGGTTAAAACGCAACGCCCACCACGGGTGCTGCGAGGGGCACGGGCACAAGGGGACCACTGGTGTGAATAAAACACTTAAAGAACTCCTTAAAAAAACGGGTTCAGTTATATATATATATAAAAAAAAAAAAAAAGGCACTAGCTAGCAAATGTAAACATTAGATCTAGGTCAATGATCATCTGCTACATTCAGGTCTAACAAAAAGATGCATTGCACATAGTTTGTTTGAATAATATTACTAATATTTAATGATATTAGTTCAGCTGAATTTAGCGAGGAAACAGTGTATGCCAGTGTCAGAGTATATTTTTCAGTGGAGGAGGTGAAAACCAGAGCAACAACATTACGGACACAATACACCAAGCTTCTCAAACCCAAACCAAGTGGGAGTGGGGAGAAAGGGCTCACTCATAAGCAGGCTTGGCTGTTGAGGAATTTGGAGTTCCTCAAAAAACATGTTGCCCAACGCCCCAGTGAGACCAGTGTAAGCAGAGCAGTATTACAGACAGGCATATTGTAGTAATGTAGTTTGATTAATTGATTAATGTAGTTTTGACGATGCAAATTAACGATGTAAAGTATTTGCATTGTGTATAATTATTTGGGACAATACAGTGTGTGTGAGTAGGTGTGTGTGTGTGTATATATATATATATATATATATATATATATATATATATATATATATATATATATATATATATATATATATATATGTATATATATGTATGTGTATATATGTATATGTGTGTGTTTGTACGTTATGCAATTGTTTTGGCTTTACTGTTGATCAATTGATGAATTATACCTTGCACTGACATAAAATTGTTTTTCAGCTTGATCAATCTGTAAAAGACTTGATTGATGGGCAGGACATGGATGACCCCACCATCGTTGAGGACATTATAAATACATCCGAGGCACCAGATAAAATAACAATTGTAGATGTAAAGACTAATTAAATGCTGAAAAACTGTTGACAGTTGTTTTGTCATTCAGGGTGCCAGGTGTCCTATTTTCAAGTTTGCACAAAACAGATCAAGCAGTGACATTTTCCTAACTGGTGTGTCCAAAAATGGTCAATGGTCAATTTATAAAAATGTCTTTATTCAAATTATTGATTTTATTAATTATTCTTTACATATTATTATTCTTTTACATGTTCTGGATATATCTCTTACTTTAATTTTTATCTCATTAACCACAGCACCACATCCCTCTACCCAACAAAGGGCTGAAGAACTCACCACCTCTCTTCCCACTCACAAATCGGGATCGAAACGTCGCAAAGGGGATGCAGATTCTGTTGAGCGACAGAAACTTAATTTGTTACAGCAAGTCACTTCAGTTCTTGCCACTCCAGATCCTTACAGTTCCTTTGGACATCAAGTTGCTGTCGAACTTAAATTAATAAAAAATGTAAGCATACTACAAAAAAAATAAAGAATATTTTGTTTGAGGCACAGGAGGCTGACCAGTCCACTCCATCACCATCTTCACACATTCCACCAGCTACATACTCACCTCTCACACCTACACAAATGCTCTCCTCATCCCCTTCATACACACAGCCACAACATCAACACTACCATCAGCTCCTGCCTCCTCAGGGTCCTGCTCAGCCTCAAAACTATTTCAGGATATTAGAAGATATGGATGAGTAGTTGCAGATTAAATATGCAGTATGATATACACAAAGTTCATCACACATGCACACAACTTCATTAAATGGATAGTTCCCCCCAAAATGAATATTTTGTCATAACTTACTCACCCTCATGTTGTTTCAACCCAGTTTATGACAAAATATTAATTTTTGGGTGACCTATCTCTTTAACACCTTAAATGTATGACTATGTCATTTGAAGTTACTGTAAGATATGTGTATTTCAAAGTGAAAGTTTTTGACAGTTGTATGAATTAATGAATATTTTAAAATGTTTAGTTGGCAGTTTAATACTTTTGTATGCTGAAAATAATTGAATAAAGAACTAAAATGTGATCATGAATACTGTCTTTATTTTAATAATAGCAAATAGAGATGCTGTGAGTTTAAATTATAATTTGTTTTTAAATAACATTTAAAATTTCATAAATATATGGGAGCAGAATCAAATAAAGCATTTTACAGCAGAACAAACAAATACCACAAAAATATAAATTATGTAATCTTCTAACTATGTACATTGCTGTGCTACACCTAGCTTATGTTTATCACTTTTCTAAACGTAGTCTTCTTGCCATGGCACCTGGCCAGCAGGTGACGTAAAATAATAATTCAGCAGTGAGGGTGGGGTTTCGTGCCCTTCCAGCTTGCACATTCTGCATGGCCCCCAGGCCATCTCTCCTCCATGCTCCTTCGTTGACTCTGTGGTCTGCATCCTCCCAGTCTGCCAGTACTGGTGGCATGTAGGCCTCAGAACGGCGTTCACAAAGGAAGTTGTGGAGGCATGCTGAAGCCAGGGTGATCTTTGTAACACTGTCTGGGTGAAGGAGAATTGTGGAGCGGAAAACTCGAAACCTATTGGCAAGAATGCCAAAGGCATTTTCTACAATTCTGCGTGCCCATGACAGCCGGTAGTCGTAGACCCTTTGGTTGTGGTCCAGGTGCCTGAAAGGGTAGGGCTTCATCAGATCTGTTCTTAGTGGGTAAGCATCATCCCCCACAAACCTATAGGGCAGAAAAACATCTGACCTAGAGAGCTCTTCTGGAGGAGGAACATTTAGGAGACCCTTGTCCAGCGCTTTCCTCAGGTCAGAATTAGCAAAGAGACCAGCATCTGAGACCCTGCCCTGAGTGCCAACACTGATATAAATAAACTTATAATTTGCATCAACAGCTGCCATCATAAGAACAGAAAATCTGTTCTTATAATTGTGCCACGTGCTCCCACTGTGGGCTGGGGGCTGAATGTAGATGTGCTTGCCATCAACGGCACCCAGGCAATGTAGAAATTGCCATTTTTCCACAAAGTTCTTGGCAATTGCTCGCCATTTGTCCTCAGATTTTGGTGTCTGCACAAATAAGAGCAGAATGATAGATTTTTTTACAAGGTGAGAGATTTCTGAGAATAGATTAACTATTGAATCTCAACCCCACCTATACTGAATTTCTAAATCCAATGAAGTTAAACCTTATGCCCACCACATCTATACATTCTGTTGTTTGTATTTTCTCCTCTTTCAGTTTGTAATTTTCGAACTATGTTGGTTGTCTTAATATTTGTAAATACTGTATGTCATAATGTTTGTTATTGTGATACTAATAATAAAAATATTAAGGAATTCTAAACTTTAGAAAATCATCTTTCAAGACCTGATCTATATCATATACAGTAGTGGCACCAATTCGGTACTGGAAACTCAATGATTTGTAGGTTTCACCTTCAACAGAAACAAAAATATTATTTAATTAAAATATAGTGCAATTCATTTCATAAATAAATTCGATAGTTGAAAATATCACAGGTTTAAAATGGTAAATGTAAGTAGACAATGTCAAAGCTATTTGTAGGTTTTTTCCTGTTTTTGTCATTAAGTTAATCTCACTCCATGACAACACCATTTGAGCTATCCAATATCCAAGCACAATTTAGCATCCTCAATGTTTCTTGACATCATGTGTGCTGTTTTGGTGGCCAATGCAGTTCAACGCAGACGCTTTCAGCGCTTGGGCCCTAATTACTGTAAACTGAAAACACAAGAGACAACTTGTACATTTGTTATAAATACAAACCTGTTGCCAAGAATCTAAGGGTCAAGGAGAGCCTCTCCCTGGCCGTAATTATTATTATTATTATTTATTACATTTATATAGCGCTTTATCATAGACATTCAAAGCGCATTTGGGGGGGGGGGTGGGAACTGCTCTCTAACACCACTAATGTGTAGCACCCACCTGGGTGATGCACGGCAGCCATACAATGCCTTACGACGCCAGACGCCAGAACGCTCACCACACATCAGCTAGTCGGGGAGGGGGAGGGGAACATATTTTTAGTGGTGGGGGAAACCGGAGAACCCGGAGAAAACCCACGCAGACACAGGGAGAACATGCAAACTCCACACAGAAAGGCCTGGATTTGAACCCAGAACCTTCTTGCTGTGAGGCCACAGCACTAACCACCAGCCTCATCTTGGTGTCCTGCCTGGTGATCGGTGGTTCTACTCTCCCAAGCAGGATTTCAAATTCATCTGATGTCACCCGCAACAGCTCTTTGAAGCCTGATCTGTCCTCCAACTATACAAAAAAAATAAAAATCACATTAAACAAGCTTAACCCTTAATGAGTATAAATATATATGTTCCACATTTGAGTAACACTAGCAAAAAAACAACCTCTAAACAAAACATCAATATCATGGATAACTAGCTCTACACTTGCTGTGAACCATCATTAATTAATTTGAACTGTCTTGAGCTTCTATCATTAAACAGCAGACAGTTTGCTTTTGGTTCCTATTCACATTGTTAACAATCTGTTTGTATAATAATTTTTAGCCTATTCAATTTCATTCAGTGTGGTTAATGCTCTGTAATTAATGTTAAAGTTAGCTTTTCACAGTTTAACGTTTAAGATTCCTTTAAACATGTACAGTGTCATGTATAGAGTCCATAATATCAACTGATAAAAAAAACATATCAATAGGATACAGTAACAATCTGAGAGAAATTGAAATTGAGAGACGGAACAATCCTACCAATTTAATGTTAGGTAGGCAACATGTCTGCACATTTCACCATTCAGTGAATTTGCCAAATAAACGTTTGCTGATCACCACTGTTACACATTCCTGGTGGCCAGACCTCTTGCATAAGGTTGCTACATTTCCTGCTTCTATGTTGGAATACAATAACACCTATTTGATTTAAATTTTACTAAAACACAGTTCTACGCTGTATCAGTGTACAGTACGTTAGCGCCATAAACAGGTGCTAACATGTTGCCAAACAACTGTAAACAGCTAGCCCTTGCTAGCACACTACGTTAATACAAAACAGTTAAAAAAAAAAACTTAACTACCTCTACTTCTCACTGAAGAACAGACAATCCATGGTGACCCCGTCTCCCCAACCATTTTCTCGTCCACGCTCGTTTTCTTTTCTTTTGTTCTTTATTGGTACGAAAGAAGTATTACTACAGCAAGTTGCCGTGACACAGCATCCATGTTTGTTTACATGCGCTTCCCCGTGAGATCACGTCACGTGAGGTGCTAAATCTGGCAAGATAATCTTAAGAATATCTTGTAGTGTGTGATGCCCCACTATTTTCAAATCTTGTAGTGTGAGCATGTTTAAGATTTGAGGGAAGAAAATCTGCAAAGATTCTCCTTAAGTGTGTGCTGCAACCAGATTTCAAAATCGGTTAGGATTTATAAACTCCTGTAGTGAGAGCCAGGCTTTACACGAACTCTTCCTCCTCTTCCTCCTCTGCCTCTCACATTGTTTCCATCCATTGTGGCATCAGCATACCTGGGCCACCTGTGTACTCTGAACTGGCTTATATTCTAGACAACTGATTTGATCACATCATTAGAAACAAGTGTGAACAATTTTGAGTTGTGTGTAAACGATGACAGCTGTGTTGTAGTTGTGTTTAACTTTTGCCACATGTATTTACCATTTTGCAACACAGTGCAAAATGTGTTTCAGTGAGTGAGAATGTGTTTAGAGTTTTTCAAAAAGAGTGTATGAGATTTGCAAACAGTGTCTTAGCTACCTGAACTTGTTTTGTTTTTTTGGTTTTGCCTACAAAGTGACTGATTCGACAAATGGGTTTAGGCCACTGAGCACTGGGTTCAGAGAATGGGGTTTAGTGTTTTAGCAATTGTAAAATACTGTATTTCTCCCGGAAACTCCCGTAATGTGCAGCATGGCCCAAACTCCTTCATAAATAATCAGACCAATATGTTTGTCTAATGTTGACCAGTTGCCACATCTTGTATGAAACACATCCTATTCACACAATCCACCATATACAATGTTCAACATGTTAAGTCACCTAAACCTGGCACCCTATAACTATCAACCTGGAAACCTATAACCCTCAACCTGGCAACCTGTAACTCTCAACCTGGCAACCTCTAACCCTCAACCTGGTAACCTATGAACCTCAACCTGGTAACCTATAACTCTCAACCTGGCAACCTGTAACCCTCAACCTGGCAACCTATAACCCTCAACCTGGCAACCTGTAACCCTCAACCTGGCAACCTCTAACCCTCAACCTGGCAACCTATAACCCAGTCTCCCAGTTGATCGCTGCACAAGCTTCGCGGAAAGTTCAGACCCGAAAGCGAGCCGATAAAAATGGCAGGTGAAGGCGGTGTTCCCGCAAAAAAAATGGAAATGGACCTTTTTCACAGCAGACATGTTGACTTGTCATAGTAGGAAAAGCACAGCTGAGAATTGACGACCTTAACGATGGCTCAGTTCCATCAAGTGTCTCAGTAAGATTGCAGCCATCATTAATGGTTTAATACCAGGGCCTCTTCTAAGTGGAATGCAGCCATCATTAATAGTTTTGAATACACCTGTGCTTTTCCTACTATGACATGTCAACATGTCTGCCGTGAAAAAAGTGTTGGACACAACAATTTACATGCATCTACCTAGTCATATCGACAACCTCCTCTCTTTTTGTAAGTGTGTCCCATAGATTTTAATGTGGCGCACGGCGGGAAAAATGACATTACCCAGCAGCACATTTAAACACAGCGGCACCATCGCACAGAAGAAGCACATAAGGGCACATAGGTGATTTCATCCTTCATCATGAAAGGACAGACAGAGGCAGAAAACATGATGCAAGCTGAACTCAAGATGGCAATGTTGGTAGCACAGAAAAATTTTCCTTTTGCGGTTTTATGATGACTTCAATGTGATGCAATGTAAATAATACACTTAACACTTAACAGTACCTGGAAGGATACGTTAGGGGTTTAAAACATCATTGAGCGTCTAATGAAAGATGCTGCCGAGTTGCACTATTGGAGGTGCAGGATCAGTAGCGGCTATAATATCTCGGCCTCTGCTGCTTTAATTTGACAACCGTTGTCTTTATGTTTACCCATCTCTTAAAAGAAAACCAACTTTATTAGCCTACTAAATTGCCGGAGCATCCCTGGAATTGTTATTGCTGATAGTTTAAACATTTGTTGAAATCAGAATATCAAAGCAGAGCTGGACCGTGTTTCTCATACCTTGTTTCCTGCAATAATAATCTGTTATGAGCAAAGCAGGGAGGGCTTTGCTGCAGCTCGGTGAGATAAACTATGTAATCCACCTGAATGCTTGTTTAAAAGCCAAAGCATAAATCTCATCTCATAACGCATTTTACGTAACTATGATGATAAGACGGGCTGTGGAGCTCACAAACAGGTCAGTCAGATAGTATGTGCTTCTATCTGAGTGGTAGATTTTAATGCAAAATTTGGAAAACCTTGTGCAATTTTAATTAGATGTAGGCTATATTAGGTCTGCTTAGAAGAAGAAACACAGGGTGACCTCTACAGCATGCACTGAAGAACAAGATAACTGATAACATTTAATTGAGCTCAACAGTGTGTTTCTGGAAGTAAAACACACTATTATTAGACATGATAGATAGATAGATAGATAGATACTTTATTCATCCCAAGGGAAATTTTAGGCATCCAGTAGCTTAGACAAACATAACACAACAAACACACATACACACATATAGCTCACATACCTAAAAATCTCTCAGTCTGGTATGGACTGACCATGTGATGCAATGACCATAATAAGGTGCTATGGTAGAGTCTATGGTAATGTCTAAAACTTCCAAAGTAGACTTACAACGAGCTACGAGGTTGTGAAACTAAAGTTTCTGCTCCTGTAAAAGCTAGACGTCCGTGTGAAATCAATCTTGTTTTAAAGTGATGGTTCGGAGTAATTTCACCCTAGGGTCCTTTGCACCATGACCTCGAGCCAAACACCCCCCCAGAAGCTTTTTTAACCTGGGTTGAACATTGGGAGAGTAAGCGTAGAGCAGCGTTAGCCGCTGAATAGCTTAGTGCAGGGGCTAATGGATCCGAAGTGTCTCTTAACATTACCCCACTAATAATGCCCGAAATGATACCAAACGTGTACAGTAGTACAAATAGGTTATGTACTCATAACGATGGATTGGAAAGTTTGTAAGTATACCAGAAGTTTATAAAACTTGCCTGCTGGCTTCTGCTCTCTGCTGTTGTTGCTGCTGCTGCTGCCGGCAGTAAGACGAGTGCTTAGGGCTGTCTACAAATTACTACACTGAAACAAGATGCAACAAAAATATTTTTTTATTTAACTTATTTTTTAAAGTAAGTGCTGTAGAATAACTAGCAGGAGACAAGTTATAATTGAGGTAAGTTTGGAGACATTACCTAATCATTAAATTAATAAATATTTTTGTTGCATCTCTTTTCGGTGTAGTAATTTGTAGACGGCCCTAAGCACTCTTACTGCCCGGTAGTAACAGCAGAGAGCAGAAGCCAGCAGGCAAGTGTTATAAACTTCTGGTGTACTTACAAACTTTCCAATCCATCGTTTTATGTATAACCTATTTGTATGTTTGGTATCATTTCGGGCATTATTAGTGGGGTAATGTTAAGAGACACTTCGGATCCATTAGCCCCTGCGCTAAGCTATTCAGCTGATAACGCTACTCTACGCTAACTCTCCCAATGTTCGACCCAGGTGAAAAAAGCTTCTTTGGGGGTGTTTGGCTCGAGGTCATGGTGCAAAGGACCCTAGGGTGAAATTACTCCAAACCATCACTTTAAGAAAAACAAGTTTTAAGAAAAACAAGTTTTAAGAAAAACATGTTTTATTCGCCAAACCTGCGAACTGCAAGAGCGAGTTTCTACCATGACTGTTTCTGTACACGGTCTTGTACCTTTGCCTTTTTTTGGCCAGTTTCAGAATGTTTTTTTGAGCTGAATCAAGTGTTTTATGGTCATGATTCATCTTGTAGCTGGTTGGCTCGGTTCCTAATGCTGCTAATGGGTATCGTAGCTTCCCGGCCCCGGTGGCAAGTTCTAAGAAGGAAACATGAAGGACCACACGTATTCAAAATCACAATTTCAGGAACAGGAGTCTTTGAGATTGAAAAGAGCAAGAGACCGGCGTCATCAGAAAAAAGAGGGAACATTGGAGCTGCCAAACCCCAACTAGTTAATTATCCTCCAGACCGCTGCAGTCTCCTTTTCTTTCTCTCTCCTTCCCGTCAGGTGGCGCGTGGCGTGCCCGCTCTCCGACATGCACTCCAACCCCCACGGCTGATTGACAGCAGAGTGATACAGAAAGACATGGCCTTTTGTATACCTTTGCTTTTTGAATCGTGAAGGCTACCGTAGCTGTAATACCTACTTTGAACTGCGTGGTGAGAGAGAGTTGATTGCGATATAGGATCTCAATGATAGATGCAGTGCTGCTCCCTCTGCCTGGAACAAGTTCCAGAAATCCATGAAACTTACTGAGCTGCTCTCATTGGTTGCTTTTAAGAGGATGTTGACTGACTTGGAGGCAGCCACATCTGGCTGCAGATGTTTTGCCTGATGTGTTTAGGATTGTGGTTGACTTTGAAAGATTTGCTGTGTCAGTTGTTTTATGTTTTTCCAAACCAAACCAAAATCGAATCCTCTTTCTCAAACCCCAAAAAACTTTTTTCCATCTTCTCTAACCTGCTAGATTCCCCCAGTCCACCTCCTCCCTCCTCCCTCCTACCAACCCACTTTGTCAACTACTTTGTAAAAAAAATAGATGACATACGCTCTTCCTTCTCCACCACACCTCCTGAAATCACCTTACCATCCATCACGTCCAGTACTCTTTCCTCTTTCACCCCTCTATCTCCAAATCAAATTCTGACTTTGATTACCTCTGCCCGTCCAACCACCTGTCCCCTGGATCCTATCCCTTCTCACCTTCTCCAGTCTATTGCTCCTGATCTCCTTCCTTTCCTCACTTATCTCATTAACATCTCCTTGTCAACTGTCTGTTTCCCCGATGCCCTTAAAGAGGCAAGAGTGACCCCACTACTCAAAAAACCAACACTTGACTCCTTGGATGTAAATAACTATAGACCCGTCTCCCTTCTTCCATTTCTATCTAAGACTCTTGAGCATGCCATTCATAATCAACTCTCTACCTATCTCCACCAGAACAACCTTCTCGATCCCCACCAGTCTGGCTTGAAGGCTGGTCACTCAACAGAAACTGCCCTCCTTGCTGTCACTGAGCAGCTTCACATCGCTAGAACAACCTCTCTCTCTTCCATCATCATTTTTCTGGACCTTTCTGCTGCCTTCGACACAGTGAACCATCAGATCCTCATTTCGACACTCCAGGATCTGGGTGTTTCAGGCTCTGCGCTCTCTTTGCTGACATCTTACCTGGCAGACCGAACCTACCGGGTAACTTGGAGAGGATCTAGCTCAGAACCTTGCCCACTCAAAACTGGGGTTCCCCAGGGATCAGTCCTGGGTCCCTTCCTCTTTTCTCTGTACACCAACTCTCTTGGATCTGTCATTCAGTCGCACAGCTTTTCTTATCACAGCTACGCAGATGACACCCAACTATTTCTTTCCTTTCCTGAGTCTGACACTCAAGTAGCAGCACGTATCTTGGCCTGTCTGACTGACATCTCTTCTTGGATGTCCGCACACCATCTGAATCTCAACTTTGACAAGACTGAGCTCATTTTCCTTCCAGGAAAAGGCTCTCCTACCCAAGACCTGACTATAACAATAGACAACTCTGTGGTAGTCCCCACCCGGACTGCTAGAAACCTTGGTGTGACACTTGACGACCAGCTCTCCTTCACTGCTAACATTGCTGCAACCACCCGATCGTGTAGATACATGCTGCATAACATCAGAAGGATACGTCCCCTTCTAACGCAGTAGGTGGCTCAGGTTCTGGTTCAGGCTCTAGACATCTCACGTCTAGACTACTGCAACTCCCTCCTGATTGGTCTGCCTGCATGTGCCATCCGAGCTCTGCAGCTCATTCAGAACGCAGCAGCTTGACGTGTCTTCAACCTCCCAAAGTTCTCTCACACTACACCGCTCCTCCGCTCTCTTCACTGGTTATCAATTGCAGCCCGCATCCGCTTCAAGACACTAGTACTTACGTACAGGGCCATGAACAGATCAGCCCCATCTTACATCCAGGACATGGTCAAATCATATACCCCAACCCGCTCAATTCGCTCTGCATCAGCCAAACTGCTTGCTACCCGCTCACAACGAGGGAGAACTAATCACTCAACGAAATCCAGACTGTTCACTGTCCTGGCTCCCAAATGGTGGAACGAGCTCCCCATCAACATCAGGATGGCTGACAGCCTACACATCTTCCGCCGAAGGCTAAAAACCCATCTCTTCCAACTACATCTCGGATAATAAATACAAAAAATAAAAAAAACTCTTGAACCTGCACTTTCATGTCTCTTTGTAGCTTTGCTTATTTAAAGCTAATGTACTTGCACTTCCTACTTGTTGTCTCGAGTTTGTACCTTCAAAGTTGAAAGCACTTAATTGTAAGTCACTTTGGATAAAAGCGTCAGCTAAATCAGTGGTCCCCAACCCCCGGGCCGCGGACCGGTACCGGTCCGTGGGTCATTTGGTACCGGGCCGCTGAGAAAGAAGAAATAACTTACATTATTTCCGTTTTATTTATTATTTGAGTCTGAACGATGTTTTATTTTGAAAAATTACCGGATTCCCTCTGATACATCCGTCTATGACTCGCTCTTGACGCTTGTCTCGGTCACGTGATGCGTTGCCTCTAAAATTAAAACCACAAGCTAGCAAAATGAGTAAAAAACAAACGTCTTTGGAAAGTTTCTTTGCGAAGGGGAAAAGGCCCAGTGAGGAGACAGAAGACGAACCTACGACTTCCAAGAAAAAGAAAGCTGCATTTAACAGACAATACCAGGAGTCCTACTTAAAATATGGATTTATCAGCACAGGTGATTCCCGCGCACCAAGCCCGCTCTGCATTATATGCGGCGACCGGCTCTCTAATGAGGCAATGAAGCCTTCAAAACTGCTTCGCCACTTAGAGACCAAGCACCCTGCATTAAAAGACAAGCCTTTGCAGTATTTTGAAAGAAAAAAGCATGAACAAGAAGGACAGAAGCAATTACTGAGGGCCACCACATCAACAAATGCGAGTGCACTGAGAGTATCATACTTGGTGGCTAATCGTATTGCTAAGGCTAAGAAGCCATTCACCATTGGTGAAGAATTGATCCTGCCCGCCACTAAAGACATTTGCCGTGAACTTCTAGGAGAGGCTGCGGTTAAAAAGATAGCACAGGTGCCTCTTTCGGCTAGCACCGTCACTCGGCGCATTGAGGAAATAGTAGAGGACATTGAAATTCAATTGTTGGAGAGGATTAATACATCACCGTGGTATGCACTCCAGGTTGACGAGTCTACAGATATTGACAACAAGGCATTACTACTTGTTTATGTGCGATATATTTATCAGGAGGATGTGCATGAGGATATGTTATGTGCACTATCATTGCCATCCAAAACCACAGCCGCAGAACTATTCAAGTCGCTGGATGATTATATATCAGGAAAACTGAAATGGGCCTTTTGTGTCGGCATATGCACAGACGGAGCTGCTGCCATGACCGGACGGTTTAACTACTCGGATTAAGGAGGTTGCACCTGAATGTGAGTCTACGCATTGTGTCATTCACAGAGAAATGCTGGCTAGCCGAAAAATACCACCGGAACTTAACAGCGTATTGAATGATGTCGTTAAAGTTATTAACCACATCAAAGCACACGCCCTTAACTCGCGCCTGTTCGAGCAGCTTTGTGAGGAGATGGACGCGGAGCACAGACACCTTCTCTTACACACAGAAATAAGATGGTTATCCCGAGGGAAATCGCTGGCCAGAGTGTTTGAGTTACGAGAGCCGCTGCAGAGATTTCTCTCAGAAAAAAAGTCACCGCTGGCAGCACATTTCAGTGACGAGGAATGGGTCGCAAAACTCGCTTACTTGTGCGACATATTCAACCTGCTTAATGAACTCAATCTGTCACTTCAGGGGAAAATGACAACGGTCTTCAAGTTGGCAGATAAAATAGCCGCATTTAAAGCCAAACTGGATTTTTCCATTTCTCCCAGCTGGTGCACGATCACCTGTCTTTGCTTTTAAAAGAGTTTGAGCGCTACTTCCCAACCACAAAAGACCCATGAACTGCCAAGGAATGGATCCGCGACCCATTTGTCAACAAACCAGGTGAATCCAGCATGTCTATGCAAGAAGAAGATCAATTGCTGGAGATCGCAAATGACGGCGGACTTAAAAGTATGTTCGAGACAACAACACTGCCGGTGTTCTGGATTAAAGTCACGGCAGAATACCCTGAGATTGCCACAAAAGCACTGAAAACCCTGTTGCCATTTCCGACATCCTATTTGTGTGAAGCGGGATTTTCTGCAGTGACAGCAACCAAAACAAAATTACGGAGTAGACTGGACATAAGCAACACACTTCGGGTGTCATTGTCTCCCATTACACCTAGATGGGACCGTCTCGTTGCAGAGAAACAAGCTCAGGGCTCCCACTGATTTAGCGTTATGGTGAGTTGTATTTTTCATGCACTTTATATTTGTTTTTCTGTTCTATCTTATTTTGAAGTATTGTTTAAACGTTACCATAGCGACCAGAGAGTGTTAGGGGGCAGAGGGGATGTTGCTCATGTTATGTTGTTGGCGCGATGTTAACTGCTAATAAAGTTGCATACGAGTACACAGTGGATTCACGTTTATTATTATTTTTAGAAAAGTTTTAGAAAGTTTTTATGCCGGTCGTATCATTTTATTTTGTGTATTTATCCCCCACACCTTAAAGGCCGGTCCGTGAAAATATTGTCTGACATTAAACCGGTCCGTGGCGCAAAAAAGGTTGGGGACCGCTGAGCTAAATGACATGTAATGTAATGTAATGTTTTTGTGTATTGTGTGTTTGTATGTACTGTATGTATGGTTGTACTGCTGCCTGTCTTGGCCAGGACACTCTTGAAAAAGAGATTTTTAATCTCAATGAGTCTCTTCCTGGTTAAATAAAGGTAAAATAAAAATAAAATAAAAAAAGATGGGAGAAATTCCTACATATTGGACCTTTAAAACTCTTTATATCAGCATTTAATGAAACCTCGATGGAGATTGTGAAAAACAATTCCGGAACCAGAGCCGTTAAAAAAGTGGGCAGTCACCATTGAGCTGTATCCACCTTATTCCTACCTCCCATGATACCTTGCATGAATTATGGGCACGACTTCCGGAGCCGGCGATTGCCATGGTAACGGTCATAAACAGTCATTGCGGTACACTTTCAGCGTTTGGGAAATAAAACGTGGGAACACAGCCTGTTACACCTCAAACGGGACAATGTGATTATACCTCTGCCTTCTACTATTGAGGGATGGGAGGACGACCTGAAAAAGTGGCCTAAGATAATGTACACTAGCATATTATATACTTGCATATATACACTAGTTATTGTTTTGCATGGTTGAACGGTGTTAGAGGATGGCTTGTGGCCGATGTTGCTTGGCTGTGTTTAGATGTTTGCATAATTTCTTGTACTGAATGTGGATGCTGTTCGATGTGTAGATATGCTGGTGCTTTGCTGCTTCCTGTGGCTTTGCATGGCAAACAGGGACAGCTTGACTGTTGCTCTAGCTGTCTGTGTGGTGTCTTGTTGACTTCTGTCTGTATAGTTGAAGTTCTGCTTAAGTCCTGCTCAGGTGGACAAGTTGACCGAAGAGAGCCACGTACAGAGTGCATCACAACTGTGGCATGATGCAAGGAAGTTGCGACTGACTGCAAGCACAGCAAAGAGAGTCCCCGAAAGGGGCACTACTAACCCACAAACATTCCTAAATGAGCACTTGCATCCCACCTTTACTGGCAATACTGCAACTAAATATGGAAAAGAAAATGAGCACATAGCCATAAAGCTCATGGAGGCTCAAGGGCACACTGTGGAGTGTAAAGGCCTGGTTGGTCCTGACCATCCCTGGTTTGGAGCCAGCTCAGATGGCATTTTGGACTCAGCACATCTCCTTGAGATAAAGTGTCCCCAAAAGAGTTCTATATCACTTGCAGAGATTCTCGGTCGGCCAAATGGTGACATCAGATGCTTAAGTGATGGACATTATCTCATTCTGGATACTACCTCCAGTTGGGTACACAAATAGTGTTACTTATGTGTGAACTAATGCAACAGATATTTTTGAACCTTCATTAAAACATTAATGAGCCTTTTCTTTTCATTTCTTCTTCCAGATCCAGCTAACAATGATGAGCCTGGGGCTACAGAGCTGCAAACTCATTATCTGAACATCAACTGAGCACCTGGAGTTGGACATTTCATTTGACAAAGACTATGCAGATGCACACATTAAACACCTCCAGAAGTTTTATTTTTCACACATGCTTCCAAGATTAGTAGATGATTTTGTTGCAAAATAGCTGAAGCTCTGCCCCAAATACCTGAATCTGTTGGAAATACAGTATAACAGGTGTTATGTCTTGTACACACAACAAACACCAAGAGCGCTGTAGAAAAGCAGTAAACTACAAAGTAAAGTAAGAACATGGAAGTTTTATTTAGGGCACTGCAGTATACAACAGCTCAACAATCAATAAATACAATATACTGTAACACACGGGTATGGTCCACTATGGGGAGGAGAGTCCTCAATCACACCAGGTTCATTTAATAACACATAGGAAGGCAGTTTGAAAAGAATAAGTTATACATTAAGCTATATCAAAAGATATCTGTATTATTATCAAAAAAACATCAGGCATTAGAAAAGTATATTACATTTTAACAAAAAACATACACTAATAAAAACACTTGTTTTATATTAATTTAGTTTAAGCTTTTTCTGCTTTATTTCTAGAGTAAAGGAGTTTTCAGCACTGTACCTGTTATGTATAGTGTTATGTATTATAGGTATGACGATTGTAGCTGTACCTAATTACAGTTTTTGAAATGTTAAATTAATGAAATGTGTGTGTGTGTGTGTGTGTGTGTGTGTGTGTGTGTGTGTGTGTGTGTGTGTGTGTGTGTTGCAGTGCAATATATTAAATGTCTTCTTACTTTTCACTTGAAATAAGCTCACCTCTTAAATTCACTAGACCAGCACAGATCTTGATTATTTTATCGACTTTTGGGACCAAGTTGATTGGCACTGTTTGAGAAAGAATCCTGTACACCTTAAGACGCCTAATTGCACTTTCAACATGGATGCAGGCGTGAGCAATGCGCCGTGTATGAGTGACCTTCTCATTGGTCAGCTGGCAACCTTTGTGTGTAAATGCTGGAATGATTAAGTTCACTCTACGCTCCTCCAGCAAGTCCCTAACTGTGAAACCACGATCAGCCATCACCTCTTCTCCAGCACACAACTAGTTCAGAAACCCAGAGTTCTGTGTTATGTACCTGTCACTGCATTTGCCACCATAAGCATCTGAAATGAACATGATTATTCCAGAGGGAGAAATTGCCATTAAATATTTCACAGTGTTTCTGGCATAGTAGTGACTGTATGATTCACTTCTACTGTTCAGGTTTTGGGCTTTCTGTAAGACAGTCTCTGTGCAGTCAATTACACAGGTTATGTTTGAAAAGTGTTCTTTAAAAGCTTGGGGCAACATTGCTCGGATTGTTTCACGAGGCAACCACATAACAAGATCATTGGTGTGTTCAGACATTATGTCTATCCAAATTCCAGCAGTCTTGCTGACCTGACCTTGTGACGTTTTAAATTGTCGTGCTAAATCAGCCATGACAAAATTTTGTCTTAGCTTCATTAAGGTCATTAGGATTTGGTCCACAACAGGCATGGATGATGAAGTCAGGGCAAGTGGTTGTAGGCAGGATACAAGGGTGTGGAACTCAGTAAGTGGAATCCCTGTATACAAGAGGGAGTCTGCATCACTCTCCAAAATAAAATCTGCAACAGGACAAGGTCATTTTGGGGGTGATGTAGTACTCATTCTGCACGTGATGGTAGACCTTTTTGAATAGGTGTGGTCCTCCATCTCTGGGTCTGACCACTGTGTTTGGGCATCACAGGAGGGCTTTGATGTAGAGCATGGCTCCTCATGTGTGTGTATTGTGTATCGTGTAGTGTGTAGTGTGTATTTTTTATTGTGTAGTGTGTAGTTTGTATTGTGTAATGTGTAGTGTGTATTGTGTAGTGTAGTGTGTATTGTGTATCGTGTAGTGTGTAGTGTGTATTGTGTATTGTGTAGTGTGTAGTTTGTATTGTGTAGTGTGTAATGTGTAGTGTAGTGTGTATTGTGTAGTGTGTGTTGTGTAGTGAGGGTATGAGGGTTAAGGAAAGACCTTGCACTATTCTGTTTCTTATAGTCAATACATCCCATGACAAGACCAACACGTACAGTGTGATAGTCCATTGGTTCCTACTAAAGACCAGTGGTGTAGTCTACGTGATATGCAGGTATACGCAGTATACCCACTAAGAAAGCTCCAGGATTTCCATATACCCACTTAGAAACTGTGCAATGATACGCAACAACATGTGACAGAACTTTGACAGAACAATGACAGAACTTTCACTTCAGATGTTTGTATTCACAAATACAGGGTCGAGTAATGTGACAGCACACTAAACTACTGCAGAACATACAGAGACCTTTCTCATCTTTCATAGACCTGCTCCTCTCTGAGCACAGTGTGTAGTGTGTAGTGTGTATTGTGTATTGTGCAGTGCTTAGTGTGTATTGTGTAGCGTGTAATGTGTATTGTGTAGTTTTGTAGTGTTTAGTGTGTAGTGTCTAGTGTGTAGTGTGCAGTGTGTAGTATGTATTGTGTAGTGTGTATTGTGTGTTGTGCAGTGTGTAGTGTCTATTGTGTAGTGTGCAGTGTGTATTGTGTAGTGTGTAGTGTGTATTGTGTAGTGCGTAGTGTGTAGTTTGTATTGTGTAGTGTGTAGTGTGTAGTGTGTAATGTGTAGTGTAGTGTGTATTGTGTATCGTGTAGTGTGTATTGTGTATTGTGTAGTGTGTAGTTTGTATTGTGTAGTGTGTAGCGTGTAGTGTGTAGTGTGTAATGTGTAGTTTAGTGTGTATTGTGTAGTGTGTGTTGTGTAGTGAGGGTATGAGGGTTAAGGAAATACCTTGCACTATTCTGTTTCTTATAGTCAATACATCCCATGACAAGACCAACACGTACAGTGTGATAGTCCATTGGTTCCTACTAAAGACCAGTGGTGTAGTCTACGTGATATGCAGGTATACGCAGTATACCCACTAAGAAAGCTCCAGGATTTCCATTTACCCACTTAGAAACTGTGCAATGATACGCAACAACATAGTTAAATGACAGAACTTTCACTTCAGATGTTTGTATTCACAAATACAGGGTCGAGTAATGTGACAGCACACTAAACTACTGCAGAACATACAGAGACCTTTCTCATCTTTCATAGACCTGCTCCTCTCTGAGCACAGTGTGTAGTGTGTAGTGTGTATTGTGTATTGTGCAGTGCTTAGTGTGTATTGTGTAGCGTGTAATGTGTATTGTGTAGTTTTGTAGTGTTTAGTGTGTAGTGTCTAGTGTGTAGTGTGCAGTGTGTAGTATGTATTGTGTAGTGTGTATTGTGTGTTGTGCAGTGTGTAGTGTCTATTGTGTAGTGTGCAGTGTGTATTGTGTAGTGTGTAGTGTGTATTGTGTAGTGCGTAGTGTGCGCTTAGGTGCCAAATGCTCCGCCTACACTAACGCCAGTATCCTCCCTTCACCACACTTTTTAGACAAATATTAGTAGTAGTAGTATTATTTTATTATGTGCACTTTGCTTTGGGGTCAACGTTTGTGATCCAGGCTTAGTTCACTGATGTGAAAGCTCCCCTACTGCTTTATATTCCATTATAATTTTGATATATTTTGGATGTAATCTGTGTTTTTCTTCTCATAAGATAAATAAAGGTTCTCCCACCATAAATTGGTCCATTAAAGTGTATCAGAATGCAGGAAATGAAGTCTTTGATGCTCAAAATAACCCTGGGGGAGGAGACCCAGACCCCACACTTTGACATGCCCTCCCACCCCTCAAAGGCCCATTCTGAGCCAGGAAAACATTATATTTATGTGGTACAGTATACTCACTACAATACATTATACTACACTTCTGCTAAAGATGTAGCCCTACATATTTAACAATGATTGAACAAATACATAGTTTCATTCACTAAGTTATTATGTTACTTAAACTAAAAGAAATGCTCATTTATTTTGGCTTTTTTCAGTAGTGGATTAATCGACATTTGGTGCTCTTGTGAGTTTTTGGGGCAGCAGGTCGATGTATGTGGGATTGAGTCAACATAAACTGAACAGTGTGGCACATTTACATGTTTTCAATAGTACCTTGCTCCCTGATACAGCAAAAAAAAAAAGATCAAAACAACCACAGAAATCCATCAAAAACAGGTTTGTTCATATATCCTCCAGACTGTCAGAGCTAGCCGTTCAATCGAAACTTCAACCCACTGCTCAAAACAATAAATAATTACCTCCAACACTAGATGAACTTACCAATATCTGTTATGGTCAGCCAATAAAATGACAGTACTCGCTAAAATCAATAATTCATTCTTAGTCATGCCAATTCTCACATGGGTTAAATCACTAGACTCCATATATTACTGGAAATACAAGACACCTTGGATCAAACTGGCAACCCAAACCCCACACTTTCTCCCTTATTTCCTGGCAAACCAACTCCGATACATACCTACTGTAAGTGCATCCATCATAACCAATCAGACAACACATGGATAGCTATAGAGAAAAGAAATTCATATATCAGACTTATCATTTCATTCCATCAAACGCCAGGTAGGAATTCCACAGAATCACGAACACCACTCTTGCACCATCACACATTTGGAACAATCCCAATCTTCGTCTTCACAAAAATCCACCTAACTTTCACTCATGGATCGAAAAAGGCATTAATATCTCAATCATATCTTCAATAAGAACACCTTGGTCTCATTCTCTGATCTTGTTCAAAAGCACAGCATTGGGAGTAATCACTTCCTTGAATATCTACAACTCAAATCTTCCTTTAAAGCAACATTGCATAACATTGCACATCTTTTGCGATGTGGTGCCCATGGATTTCTTGTGATTACATTAGTTATGAACAAAAACTAGCGAGTCAACAACTTTGCTAACACAGCCATCACCAAGCAAGTGCAACAACACAAGTCATAACAAGCCAGCTCATATCACTTACTAGTCCAACAGCAAGATGGCGAGCTCGCCATCGGTCTTGCAGCCTTTTATTTATCAACTAAAAGCCTCTCTGAGATTTACTATATTTATTTTTACAGTCACTCTCTCATTTTCTCTTCTTTGCTTCCTCTGTGTCCTTTTTGGTCTCTTCGCATCTGCCATGATGTCCGTAGAGGCTGCTGTATCGCTGTGTCTTCATTCAAACTAGGGGTAAAAAAACATCCAAAATACACATTTGTTTATTTCACTACATTTGTTTTCTATTTGTGCCTGTAGATTTCTCCTAAAATTACCAAAAGTTAGCATTAGATAATGCCTAATGCTTCCGTGCCGCAGGAAATTTCGCTGGATGCATGTCTTTTGAGCCGATGTCCCTTCCTCTTTCTCTGTGTCGGGGTTCTAACCTCCAGTGGATTTGTGAGGACTATGGTTAACTGCTCCTCAGATCTCTGCAGGGTAAATCCAGACAGCTAGCTAGACTATCATTCTGTCTGTCTGTCTGTCTGTCTGTCTGTCTGTCTAACAGCTAGCTAGACTATCTGTCCAATCTGAGTTTTCTGTTGCATGACTAAAACTACTTTTGAACATACACATGTTCCACCAAAACAAGTTCCTTCCTGAGACTATTTTGCAGCGGCTCCATGTGGAGTTTAGCTTCACCCAAGATGATTGTGATTGGTTTAAAGAAATGCCAATAAACCAGAGCACGTTGTTCTCCCATCCTGGAATACTGTGTGGACTACACTACACAACATTACATTACATGTCATTTAGTTGACGCTTTTATCCTAAATGACTTCCAATTAAGTGCTTTCAACCCTGAAGGTGCAAACTCCAGACAACAAGAAGTAAGTGCAAGTACATTAGCTTTAAATAACAGAACTCCGTGAAATTATCACAAACTGTTAACAGCTCATTACATGATGGTGGCACGGAATGTGTGAAAAATTTGTGTGCCCACCACGGAAAACAATGCCAACGTAAAGTCAATGAGAAGATGACGTAGCATTAAAAGCGACTACGGTAGAGAGTAGTATAAAAGGCCAAACACAGGACTTTCACCCAGGAGACCGGGGATCGTGTCCCGCATGTCAAGTTTCCTAAAGTTGCTTTCTTCTTTTCTGTCAGGTTCTTCCCGCGTGTGACTGAACCGTAAGCCCACCCAAGACCTTTTCCTCAACTTAAGGGGCCGTCTTTATTTAATAGAATTCTTCCGTGGACCCATCACGGAATGTTTTGCGATTCCGTGAAACTGCCACAGATTTTGTGTTAAGGGCCGTGTTCATTTTATGTAATTCTGTGAGATCAGGTTGTTAAATAAGCAACTAGCCAGACCTAATTCCTCCGTAGCGAGGAGGGTCTGGAAAAGCAATACTAGATAATGCCTCATGTACATGAACATTTCAGAAACCTGATCAACTGGGGAACTTTCATGCCGATATCTATTAGTTAAAATATTGAAAAAATTTAAACTGAGGGAGAGACGTCTTCGCTCAGCTAACAAGAACTAATATGTAATATGTAAAATATGTAAAAAGTCATTCATGACAGAAGCATGCCAAGAAGAAGAAGTGATTCACCTGTAGTGACTGCCCTTAAGGACATACAAACAAGCCAGAGCGTTTTTTCCCCACTATCCCAGAAGAGATAGGCGGTGTAGCCAGACCATACTCCAGCAATGACACAGCGCTGTGGAGGAAGTTCTGCCAATGCGAGATTACATTTCACTGGAAAAACTCCCTGCATCAGCAACAACACCTCAACACTTCATGATTATATTAGGCAACCATTCATTTACTTTCTGCATTTCTTTATTCACTTTATGAATCTCCCAACTGTCAACAGCAACTGAGCCAGACTGGAACAGAGGTCAGTCATGAGAGCAAAATTATAACTACAATTGGCCCGACAATATTGTGTTTGCTTCATCATAGAGAGGACATGTGCACAGCAGCAGCAGAAAAGATAAATATCTGGTTCGCTCCTGCAGGATACCATCTACTTTAAAACACTTCCATCCTTTTCAAAATCTCAGGGCCACATGAGAATAAAAACTAGCTGCCTTGAGTTTCCCTCTTAAAACTCCCTTCATTTGCCAGCTTTTTAAGCACACTGACTTTCAACAATCAACTTTGAACCCACAACCTCTGCACCTGGTAACACTTGCGCTAACTACTTAATGTTTCTACTCAAATATAGCTTTCACTAAGCTTTTCAGACATTCCTCTGCCATTTTTTGAAAGTGTGCAGTACTTGAAATTAAGGCTTTATGCCGTAATCTTAATACCTTAAATACTTAGACCCAGTAATTGTGGGACAAAAGTGCTTTAATAGCTTATTTGCAGCTTTTTGTCAATACATTGGCTTTCAGAAAGTACTTTAAATTGCAGGCAGGATCTGAACCTCAACACATGTACACACTTAAAGTCTTTCAAAATGTACAACACATTCTCAACACTTGAGAAACACATGGATTTCATAATTTGAACACGTTACTAAAGCCTTTGGGATTCATGGTTAAAAACTTGTTGTCTCTGGGCTTCTTTATTTTATTTTATTTGTATTTATTTTTTATCTCTGGCTGCTAGCTTACTCATTGAAGGTCCAATGTGTGGGAATTTCTCCCATCTAGCGTTGAGATCATATAAAGCAATCAACTCTCTCGCACCACGCTGTTCAAAGTAGGTACTACAGCTACGGTAGCCTTCACAATTCAAAAAGTCTCTTGCTGTTTTCAATATCCTTTCTTTTTTTTGGGGGCGAAGAAGAAGAAGACTCCTGTTCCTGAAATTTGGATTTTGAATACGTGTTGTCCTCCATGTTTCCTTCTTCCAACTTGCCGGGGCCGGGAAGCTACGATACCCATTAGCAGCATTAGCAGCAGCTGAGAGTTTATCATGTGACAGAGAAAACGTGAAAGGTGGAGCAGTGTGTCCTGTATGTCCCTTACCGGCGTAACGTATTTCAAGATGGAGCATGAATATGGAGCGTCTACCCCAGTTCATTCAAATGCTAAAGTAAAATTTCAAGCCAATAGGAATACTTGGAATTGATGGTGGTGGTAAATATTCATGAAAAAGGACAAGTTGGTGAACGGGCAACACAGATTTAGAGAATGAACTAAACACGTTACACACTGGGACTTTAAACCAAAATGTACCAAACCAAAAGATGTAAAGTTGTGTATCTGCATTTAAGAGTAATACTTAATGCAACACAGAAAATCCTCCAATTCCACTAACAGAAGCTTGAAAAGAATTAAACAACGTTGATCAGGGAAGGGTGGTGTGGTCAGTTTACTTAAAATAATGGATAGTTTCTGTTATTTCCTCAAATAATTTTCGATATTTCCAGTGTCCAAACTTGGTCAAGGTTGGACAAACAAATATAAGGGTTAACGTGTGGAAAATGTGAAAGAAACGTGAAAGGACCTTCATCAGCTTAACTCACAGACCATGAATTTCTAAAAACGTAACTCATGAACCCAGCCCACAACCCCATAAGGCCCACGAAGACATAAGGAGAAAGGTTACCTCCCCTTTCTCTGCTTTGCCCGCCCAGAGAATTTGGCCCACCAATGAGAGAGAGACATCATGGCTTTCAAACGAGCAAAGTGGAGGTTGGTCAAGACTACACCCCCACCCTCCACCTTGCCCCCCCTCTCTCCTCCTCAATAGCTACAGACACAGAAAAGGAAAGCTCATTGTGGGACTGGCTCTAGTGGCTGTAATTCTGCACCAAGGCTGAATTTCAGGAAAGAGACTTCAGATACAGTATTAGGGGACCACTAAGGTCTATATAAAAGAGACTTCAGATACAGTATTAGGGGACCACTAAGGTCTATATAAAAGAGACTTCAGATACAGTAGGGGACCACTAAGGTCTATATAAAAGAGACTTCAGATACAGTATTAGGGGACCACTAAGGTCTATATAAAAGAGACTTCAGATACAGTATTAGGGGACCACTAAGGTCTATATAAAAGAGACTTCAGATACAGTATTAGGGGACCACTAAGGTCTATATAAAAGATACTTCAGATACAGTATTAGGGGACCACTAAGGCCTATATAAAAGAGACTTCAGATACAGTATTAGGGGACCACTAAGGTCTATATAAAAGATACTTCAGATACAGCATTAGGGGACCACTAAGGCCTATATAAAAGAGACTTCAGATACAGTATTAGGGGACCACTAAGGTCTATATAAAAGATACTTCAGATACAGTATTAGGGGACCACTAAGGCCTATATAAAAGAGACTTCAGATACAGTATTAGGGGACCACTAAGGTCTATATAAAAGAGACTTCAGATACAGTATTAGGGGACCACTAAGGTCTATATAAAAGAGACTTCAGATACAGTATTAGGGGACCACTAAGGTCTATATAAAAGAGGCTTTAGATACAGTGTTAGGGGACCACTAAGGTCTATATAAAAGAGACTTCAGATACAGTATTAGGGGACCACTAAGGTCTATATAAAAGCATCCAAAGAGCATCATGTCATGGGACCTTTAAAGTGATCGGCTTCTCAATTAGTAAAATTTAACAACTTTAGTGTTTCATTAACACATTGTGTGATTGAGACGGTTTAGAACTGAGACACTACAACTCAGAGTAGTTTCCTGTATCTGTGTCACGTGGGCTCCGCCATGGCCACGCCTCTTTAGGAGACTAGCGGCAGGTCCGATTGTATTGATTCAAATGGGAGAAGTGAATGTGAAGACAGATTATGAGCGATCTTTTCGCCCCATTGTCACCAAAGTATGCATTGTATGTATATATATATATATATATATATATATATATATATATATATATATATATATATATATACATATATATATATATGGAGTACTTGTATTTAACGTTACCGTTCCGGCTTTTTAGCTCTCGCCAACGAGTGAGAGCCTGACCGAGTGGGACTCTTGTCCGGTTCCATGCGGTAACTTCCTTGTTTTCTTTTCCTTTCCTCTTCCGATCGTTTCCTCTGCGACTCTGCCATGGTTCACGTCTGAAATGTGTGCTAGTGTCTTCCATAGAGGCTGCTTCTTATATGTTGTTGATGTATGTGACGTCGTGCCGTAAGGCAAGTCATCGTTCTTGCAAAATTTGGCAGGGGGGCCACCTCTCAAACCTACATTGCTGTTTGGCCAGCGGCGTCCCCCCCTGCTTTGCTATAGGGATGATTCGCCCTAGGCAAGGCAAGGCAGCTTTATTTGTATAGCACACTTCAGCAACAAGGCAATTAATTAGGATGGTAAACAGCTACGAGTTTGTTTACCATCGTAATTACTTTGAAGCTGTTAAAGTCAGGTACAAATCTTGCATAATGTGTAAACACATTGACTGTTGTTGTCTGAAGCCTTCAGATGTTCCTCTCAATGTTCAGTACTTGAAATTAAGGCTTGATATGATAATGATGTTGTGAACCTGAAACGCCCTCATTTAGTATTAGTCCCACTCAGTGTGTGAGGTAAGGGCTTTTGAAGCTTATTTGCAGTCCTTTGTCAAAAATATTGGCTTTCTGAAAGATTTTTAAATTGGAAGCAGGATCTGAGCCCGTAACTTCGACACCTGTACGCACTTAACAACTGATCCTCTAAACGTTGGTCCTTCTGACCTTATTCTCTGCAAGATCTTTCTTTAATCTTTCATCTGCATGGTATCTTTCAAACTGTTTTTGAAAATGGCAAAAACATGGCTTACATAACTTTTACACATTTCATGTAATTTATTAACCCCCAGGGATTAATGGTTTAAAAATCGGTCTAGCATCCCCCCCCTCCCTTTACCTCTGTCTGTTTTCTTTCTTGGTAAAACGAGACTGAGCTTCAAAGTCATGATCTGTAAGCATAATGTTTTCACCATGTGTCACCACTTTAATCAGCAGAAAGTCTGGAAAGAAAACAAACCTAATAATGCAAGCCTCTGAAGGTCCAGTTTGGACGAAGACCACACATGACCTGTTGCTTCAAATAAGTAGATGTTAAAATATATTCATTTTGAAAAGCAAACCCAATCAAACCTAAAAGGTGGAAGGCAGGGCAGGGAAGAGAAAGACTATGCAGGTCTTGCAGTCAGACCTGAGAGCCTCCCTGATGACCCTCAGGTATCTGCCGGGCGATGCCAGTCTGAAGGGATGTCTCAGCAGATCGTGTCCCAATTCCACACATACTAATTATAAGCAGGTTGTGATTTATCAGCGCCAACCATAGCCATGGGCAAAGGCATTTGATTTATGGGTTTTTAGACATTATGTTTCATCACAATAAAGTCCTGATGAAGTGTGTGAGAACTGTGAAAGGAAAGTAATAGCAGACATACTGCTTTTGTTCAATATATTTAAATGTTTCTAAGTTATTTTATTCTTCCCAATTTACTTGATTTTCTGTCAGTCTCTTCATCTACTGTCGGTTTTACCGCGAAAGTGAGCTCAAACTTCATCAAAGGTCTCTTGCCTGGAACCTTGAATCAGAAACAACTCAATTCTGTCACAATACTTTTCACACATCAGTTCATCATGTGTTTCTACTTCTGCAAATTTTGATTTAAAACCCCAGATGGGATGTAGAGCTTGGCTGTCATGAAACAGCTTTGACTATTTTTATGGTTCAAATTATTCAGGTCAAATTCCACTGGGTCCTCTGCTCCGGTGAAAACATGACTCCACACCATTTGTCTCACAGTACTCTAACACATTGTCACCTCTGAATCTCAACATGGATTCTGCTGGTTTTTGGAAAGTTACCGCAGGATTAGACCTCTGCTTTGACTCTTCCTCTCACAGGGGCTTTTTCCTAGAAAAACATGCTGCTTTTATTACTGCTCCAGGGGAGCAGATGTTCAAAATCCAGATTATTGAACCGCTTTGCCCTGCCGTGAAAACCATGCATATATATATATATATATATATATATATATATATATATTATATTTTATTTATATTTATTTGCATCCAGGAGCTGTGACATTTTAACAAGCTATATCTTGCCTTGGAACTGCAGTGTATTTAAGGAGCATTTGTACAATAAATCCATAATGATGAAATCATATATCATAATCCCGTCCCGTTATTTGTTGTTCGTCGCCATGACTCCCATGATGCATTAGAGTGAGCGTGTCGTCCAATCAGAGGCTGTCTTCCTGACTAACGATCTCCAAATGCATTAGCAGTGATGGATGAGATCCGTGCCATTGCTGATGTACATCCTTATTTATTATCTCTAGCCTTCTATTATATATAGTAGCACCCAAAATGTGTTACTTTGCTGCTATATATACTAAATGTGCACTGTAAACACAAACGTTCAAAGTACTTAAATAGATTAAGTAGTGTATACTCAAAGTTTTAGAAAAATTTCAACTAACTTAATTTTTTCATGTTGGTGTAACATGTTCTTCCTTAACTTAAAAACATAACTTAAGTACAACTTAATAGAGTTGAGTAATAACATACTAAGAATGATGATGTCCTGCATCGTTAATTTTAACAAGTTGACTTTACTGAAAAAATGTATGCAAACTCATTGCCTTGAAAAAAGTAAGTTCAATTAACTTAGTAATGGTAAATTAGTGCAGCTTAATTGTTCTGAGTAAACAATACTTAATAAACTTACATTTTTTAAGTGAACACAGCTTGTTTATTCTGAGTAAGTAACACTCAATAAGCTTATCCTTGTTAAGTGAAGACAACTTGTTTATTTTAAGTAAATGACACTTAATTAGCTCATGGTTTTGAAGTTAATGCAGCTTGCTTTTTCTAAGTAAATACTTAAGTAGCTCACATTTTTTAAGTGAGCACTACTTAATGCTACTGACTTTTTTTCTGGTTCAGTTTACAGACTGAAAATGACTATACAAGTAGCATATACATCTATTTAAAAAAATCTAAAAGAATGAAATGAGAAGGTTGTTTTAGATGAATCACATCATTTCTTTATTTTTAATTATCTGGCATTTGCATAGAAAACCACCCTGCCATTTAACATATTTATAGTATTTCTAGTGTTTAAAATAGGGATGATTTAAAAAAGAAACTCACAAAAAAATGTATATAGCACATGTCAAAATACAATAAAATGTCAAAGTGCTTCACCAAATAAGTAAAATCGATCATAATAAATAAATTGCAATCAGCAAATGGTCTGAAATGCATTAGACATTAGTGGAGGACAAAATGTATTTATTTTTTGATTTTTATTGTCATCAGTTTAATGTAGCATATATATTTTTGTATTTGTATTTAAGCAGCTGCAGGGATAATTTTGTATGGCAAGTTAATCTCTGATTCAACGTGAACAGAAGGTGGTGCTAATTTGCATACTACACTGATTCCTTACCGGAATCTTGGACTTAGTGTAAGTTTTGAATGTTAACATTCCTTCACTTTTATGCAAAAGTAACGCTAATGTTTTGTATGTTTTAATGTTTTGTATGTTTTAATGTTTTTCTTAACCATTGTGGGCTGCGCAAGATGACCCACATTTCACTGTGCATTTGATACTGGTTATGTAAAACATTTACATTTTAGAGTTTTAAGTGAAAATGTTCTTAAACTCTATAGAATTTTTTAAATTTCATCCAAATTGCTGCCCTGTTGCCTTACTTAGGAATTAGCCAGGAAGCCAAAAGCAGTGTTTTTTCTTTTATAGCTGTAACAAACGATAATTTCATTTTGGTATTATTGTTTTTGATTACTCTGACTATTTTCCTATCTGATTAGTTGTCTGGCCAATATCAGAAATTTGTGATAAATATTTATTTCCTAGGGCCTTAAAGAAACATGCCTACTAATTGGGACTTATTCACCGCATCCCCCAGAGTTAGATAAGTCCATACATACCCTTCTCATCTCCGTGCGTGTCGTAACTCTGTCTGACGCACCCACCGCTCGCCTAGCTTAGCACAGATCCTGGAGGTAACTGGCTCCATCTATGCTCCTAATAAGTGACAAAATAACGCCAACATTTTCCCATTTACATGTTTTGATTTGTATAGTCACAGCGTGTACGAATAACAAGGTCACATGAGACACAGCCATCTTCTAACCGTATGCATACTGGGAACTATATTCTCAGAAGGCGAAGCACTGCTACTTGGGCGGAGTGATTTGCTTGCAGAACTCTAGGTGAACTCTCTGCTCCTCCCCACAGGGTTTCTCAGGTGCAAATCACTCTGCAGAAGTAGCAGTGCTTCGCCCTTTCTGAGAATATAGTTCCAAGTATGTATACGGTTAGAAAATGTCTGTGTCTTATGTGACCTTGTGCACGCTGTGCCTATACAAATCACAACATGTGCTAAGCTAGGCTAGCAGTGGGTGCGTCAGACAGAGTTACGACCAGACGGAGATGAGAAGGGTATGTATGGACTTATCTATCTCTGGGGGATACGGTGAATAAGACAAAGTCCCAATAAGTCGGCGTGTTCCTTTTAAGTGACCAGGAACACATTTGGAAGGATAGAATCAGAGAATTTTGAGTTTTTCTTCTTAAAAATCTCTCAAATGAATTAATTTAATATACAATTTATTTAAGTATATTTTAAAATTATTTTTTTTATTTTAATTTATAAATGTTTATTTATTTTTCTATTTCATTTTAACATTTAACTGTTCAAAAGCAGACGTTCATGACTTTTAAATATATTAGGTTAGGTAAACTTAATGTTCTGTGAACGTATTCCTGTGGTTTGAAAACTCAAAACTAAGTCATAATAACTGAAAATAATTTGAGTTCTGGTAACTTATTCGGGTTTACAGTGTACTATAAATATGTTAAATGGCTGGGTGGTTTTCTATGTGAATGCCAGATAATTAAAAATAAAGAAATGATGTGATTCATCTAAAACAACCTTCTCATTTCATTCTTTTAGATAGATTTTTTTTTTAAATAGATGTATATGCTACTTGTATAGTCATTTTCAGTCTGTAAACTGAACCAGAAAACAAGTCAGTAGTATTAAGAAGTGCTCACTTGAAAAATGTGAGCTAATTCATTATTTACTCAGAAAAAGCAAGCTGCATTAACTTAAAAACTATGAGCTAATTATGTGTAATTTACTTAAAATAAACAATTTGTCTTCACTTAACAAGTATAAGCTTATTGAGTGTTACTTACTCAGAATAAACAAGCTGTGTTCACTTAGAAAATGTAAGTTTATTAAGTATTATTTAGTCAGAACAATAAATTTGCACTAATTTACCATTACTAAGTTCATTGAACTTACTTTTTTCAAGGCAATGAGTTTCCATACATTTTTTAAGTAAAGTCAACTTATTAAAATTTACAGTGTGGAATGAATGAATTTGGATAGAATTGTAAGGCGTGCGCAGAGGGCTCAATCAGCATGGATGTATATTTTTTATTGGATTTTTAGATATTTTATGTGACCAATTTTTCAGGGAAACAGACAGGAAGTGATGTCAGAAGAAAAGCAGCTCGCTCATCCAATAGATAACCCTAACCTTATACAAGCTGGGAGGGCTTGTATGTAGTGTGTGTGTATGTAGGCACAGCTGCATGTCATTCAGGCAGTAACAATTTTTTTAGTAAAATACTGCATATTATACCTTTACGTTTTTATTTAAAACGCAAAACAAAATGGTAAACGTTTTGAATAAGCATCCACAAAATGGCAGACCCTGACATGCTTTGGTGTGGTCTGCTCTATAATTTTAACCCAGCCCTATCTCTCCCTCGCTCCTGCCCATCAAGGTATTGGATAATACAGGTACTGTAGACTGGCATACTGTGTGACCAATCAGAGAGCCAGAATACGGTAAGCAGCTACGCTGTGAAGAACTGACAAAGGGACAAATTCTTACTATTTTAATGTAAAGTTTTATTCAGCAGTCTGCATGCATCTACAGAATCAAACATCGTATACAATTGACTGGAAAACAATCCTCTGCCACCAAAAAATATTGGCTAAGCAGCATTTTGCATTTCAATAACGTTACATCTCTGGCAGTAACTTTAGCTAATGAACATTTCCGTTTCTTGGAAGGACAAAAAGTAACAGATTTATGGACTAAATTTACAAACAATCCCACAAAAAAATATAATAACAGGGAGTAACAAAACAGCTGCAACAAACCAGGCAAAGCAAAGCCAGCATTTAAATTCTTCACATTTATTTGGCAGAGGGTTTTGTATAAAACAACTTAAAATAAGTCCATTCAGCCTCTTCTTCAACCTCCGTAGTAACAGCTTTTCCGTTGTTAATATTATGCTCATTTTCAGGTTCATACTTGTATTTTGTGTTTCTAGTAGAACATGTTTACATGAGGAGATCTGTTATAAAAAAAAAGAAATTGGTCAGCGTTTCCGGGTCTATCACATGCTGTGCTCTCGGTGTCTCTGTACTGTCCGTCATTGCAGCCGGGTACTGACTGTAACGAAGTATAAAGCTGCACTTTCTACTGTAAAACATCAACAACAAAAACTCCTCAACCAAAAGCTACACAATCAAACATTCCAGCAGGAATGTGATCCAAAATTGGGGAGAAATTAACAAGCAACAAAGATTACAGCTTTCCCTGACATTAGCATGTAGCTACATGTAGCACTGTATCTAATGTAAACGCTGCAGTAACTTGCCTGGTGCAGATGATCGTCTAAAGAAATCTGGTACGGATTAACATCACGTCGAATAGAGAGTAGAAAAAACAGTTTGAAGCAGACTGTTCAGCACGGTCTGAAATCTGAGGTTTTAACATCATTATTTGAAGACCTGGCCAAGTTTACTATGAACACCCCACATTTTAGCATTATACATATATATGCTTTTCAAGGAAAAGCATAATAGCTCCTCTTTAAGGCTTATTATGCTCCCTTTACGTATGAAAATAGATACGTCCATTTCAAACAATGTGACCGTGACTGCCCACATAGTTCCATGTGTCCTTGGCATGGGTGTTAAGCGATGCATCCACTGCATCTCGCACAGATCTTTTCCTTCGCTACCGTCCAACTCCCATTTAATTCCTGTCCAATCTCCTACCAGCTGTGCCCTAAAATTTCTGACCAACTTGCCTCTCCTTAAAAAAGGTCCGCCATTTTTAAAATGTCTTTGTCGTGCCCTATGGTCATGTCATTCTTAAATTATTGGCTACAATGCCCCCACGATTTCCAGTGGTACTGCTCTATTTTGTCTATATTCATAAGCTTTCAGAAACATGCACAAATAAGGACAAAAAATACGCAGATTATGGACAGAAGACTCTGTATACGTACGTATCTAACGTTGAGCATAAATGAGCCTTTAGATGTTGAGCAGCTGTCGAGGGAGGAGAGACTTTTTTCCATTTACTCCTAGTCTTCCAGGCCAGATTTTCGTGCCAATCCAACAGACACTCACACATAAGCATTAAAGGACCACAGTTTTTACTAACATTTCCTTATTCGTCATTGTTGATCGCCAAAGGGAATGTGACAGTGCATGTGTTTATCATAATGTAACAATTACTTACAGGAAATCACAGCCTGAAGGTCCTAGGAAATATTTTTGTTATCTGCCCAACAGTCGGGCAGTGATTTCACACTAAAGGCGGTGTGACTCCTAGGCTGAATTTGTTTTACTCAGTAACATAACACAGATGATGAGATGTTAAAGCACTGATTAAAGAAGAAAATAAATGATAAAAAGCAAGGTAAAAACTTCAGACAAAAGTCGTATCTTTTCTTTCAGCCAAGATAGAATTACCTGTGTGTCCAAAGCCTGATATATCTTGAAAATAGTCCCAAACTAATAAATGATTTCCTCCTATATATTTTGAGCTATTTTCCTGAAGATGTATAACTCCATTAGGAACCAATGATCTTAGACCGGAGTCACACGGACAAATCGAGAAAGTCATAAAGTATTGCAAGACGGACTAACATATGGTTGGTTTCGGTCTTTTCCTGGGATTTATTTGACACCTTATCCATTAAATATGTGAATTCACATGACTTTGTTCTAGACATTAAATAAAACATAAGAACTGTTATATAAAACATGGACTTTATTCTTAAAAGGCTATTTGATATTGTGCATTCATGTATTTCTCTGTAAAAATAAAGCAATATATAAAATTGTTCGAGCAAACATATCCAATTTATGCATGCAAAAAGCTAATATAAAAACTTTTATTTCTGAGTGCCTCACAAGACCTATAAGTAGTACACCCTGTAAGATTTTAGAAAAGTTGGGCAGTCCTCTGTGATAAAGTGCTTTCATGCAGAGAATTTTAGGAAAACTTACAAACCAAGAACTAGAAGTGATTCACCTCTCAAGGTGTTCACTTAAAGTGGTTTGCTTTAGCATGAAGTTTTGTTCCCTCAACTTGGAGCTGGGCCGGGCTGCAGCTGGTCTTTAGCAGCGAGGGTTGCCCATTCGACAGAAACAGACAGTTCTAAAGAGCCGACACTGGCAGAAAGCACAGAAATCACAGCACACATTGCTTGGAGATTTACAGCTTCCCTTCAAGGGAACGCAGTCAGCAGGAGGAGGAGGGCGCTTCGTTACATTGAATTTGTTCTGAGAGAGAGAGAGAGAGAGAGAGAGAGAGAGAGAGAGAGAGAGAGAGAGAGAGAGAGAGAAAGAGAGAGAGAGCAATATTTGACCATACTGTTGGAACAGCAAGCAAAACTAAGATGAAGCAGATAAGATAAAGATCTTAAAAAAATAACTGCAGTGTGTGTGACAATGGAGAACATATGAGTACAGAAACAGATGGAAATGTGTTTTGAGTGCTGCGATGGCCAAGATTCTGAGAGAGAATAAGAGATATGTTTTGAGCATGGGAGTTCATTCTTGGCTTTGGCAGTGGTGTGTATGACAAAATAACGTCAGCTCAAAAATGTCCACTTACTGTATTAGCATTTTTCTAAGCATCCAATTGTGATATTGAATAATGAATGTTTTACTGTCTTTCTATATTTCTTATGATTGTACTTTCTGTGTTGTTATGTTTTTGTGTTTGTAATCTGACTTGATGTCATTGTAAATGAGGGTTGCCCTATAGTGATCTCTCAAGGATAAATAATGGTTGAATAAATGAATGAATCAAGACCAAAGCTAGTAAGTGGACCTTTTGAGTTAAGCTCATAACACACTGTCAAAAACTTCTTTTTCTTCTAGTAATACCTTTTTTTGTTTCTTTGTTTTCTTGTTCTTCTTCGCTGATTTCGGCAACTCTGAAACAGAACATTAGAAAATAAATATGCGTCTAGAACTTATCGGCAAGACAAAAATGCATCATCAGCATACAGGATGATAACTGGCACTGAATTGATTGTGATAGTTCACTTATAAAATCGGACAATGAGGAAGGATTCTTTGATATCATCCTAGCCTACCAGTCCCAGAGTGCAAAAAGGGCACAGCAGCCAATCTCACAAAGACACTTGTTACGGGATTGACTGTGTATCAATACATTGTATCAAAAAATTTGTGGTGGAGGTTAGCCACAGTGTACATTGCCACAGTTTAGTTTTTCTAGTCAGGTCACTTGCTAGCTTTGCATTTTGTGTACATTATTTACCATCGGACAAAGTCCTTGTTTGATACCAGTAGTCTTGGCCTTTCAAAAAGGCTAAATTCCACGACTAATAGCTGGTCAGGCTTGCAGCCTCGTATATTTGTGTCTTGTCAGTATCGCCAGTATAGTTTAATGAACATGAATTATAAAAATTGGAGACAGTTAAACAATACCATTCAATCTGGACTATGACTGTGAGTTTAAACTTGCAAACTTACCTACAATAACAACAGGAGGTGGGTTTATCTCAAGGCTTGCCGACAGAGTGTGATATTCCACGACCCTATTGGTGGAGAGTCTGTCGTCGGGGAGCATGTGGGCAGAGGCGAGGAAGTAGTCTGTCGCAGATAGGACAAAGCAGCCCAGCAGCAGTAAGGTATTCATTTTTCTCTGGAACAAAAGTAAAAACAATGGATACTTAGAAATAATGTTGTTTTGGTAAGTAAGAAGCTTGATTTTCCCAGCAGGAATTCAAAAACATAAACTTAAAGTATATTAACTTTTTTTAAATCAGCAAGTGAGTTCCAATCATCATTTTAGGCTACTTTTACATTGTTACGTTTTGGTTTTCAAGCAGAGTTTTGAGCCAAAAGTGAACATATATATATGTATATATATATGGAATGAAAGTCTGAATATATGGAATAAAAATTCAGAATATATTGAATGAAAGTCTGAATATATTGAATGAATCTGAATATTTGGAATGAAAGTTTGAATATATGGAATGGAAGTCTGAAAATATTGAATAAAAAGTCTGAATATACGGAATGAAAGTCTGAATATATTGAATGAAAGTCTGAATATATGGAATACAAAGTCTGAATATATAGAATAAAAAATCTGAATATATGGAAGGAATGTCTGAATATATGGAATGGAAGTCTGAAAATATGGAATGAAACTCTGAATATATTGAATGAAAGTCTGAATTTAAATACAAGTTTGAATATATGGAATGAAACTTATAAAATGAAATCTGACGTCATCAAGGTTCTGGCGCTATCCTGTGTTTTCGATGAGATTCATCTGTACGGATGTTGCTGCAACAAGCGTGACACTATGAGCAGGTCAGCACAAAATCTAGTATCAGTAATTTTAAGTAATGAGCTGTTGGTCAGTTGGTTGGGTTCTTGGTCCGGACTGAAATATCTAAACAACTATTGAATATTTTTAGCTTCCTCATTTTGTCTTGGTAGAAAATATTGTTTGTCTGTATCATTATGTCACACCTATTTTAAGCTTTTTCATGTTATTAGTTTAGGGTAAGGTCTAACCGTTAACATTACATCAACCATTTGTTGGCTTAGAATTTTGTTAGCAGTTTAACAGCTGACTTCTTCTGTATTTAGTTGTTCCAATGTGCCATCCGCAAAATCCACTTGATAAATACAAGCTGTTGTTTTTTAACACATTCAAACAATAACCAGTCCCTGCTGCTTTTTTTGCAAATCAGACACAATGCTGTTAAATTCTTGCTGTAGACAACAATGTGGTCACAATGCTTGCTAGAATGTATTCCTTTTCCGTGTCATTCGCAGTCTGATGACGTAGCTGTTACGGTCTGTCTGTGCACAGTACATTGTCCTAAAAACTGATGAACTAGACAAACATTCACTTTTTATATTTCAATGCAATATAAAGATATATATATATATATATATAGATATATAACCACTCTGCAGAAATAATATTTGAGTTATACTGTATTTGTGTGGTTATATAACACAGTTTAATCCAGTTATCCCTTTAATGCCAAATCATACAGAAATCTCTTCAGTTCTGCATAAAGCAACTCTGCTGCCTTTCTCACACTGATCAAATGCTAATTATTAGTAATAACATGTCGAATGAAGCGAACCACAGGACAACAGCATTGTGAGAATTGTAGTTTGAACTGCCGACTGTTGGAACACACCATAGTCTGTCCAATATCTTAGTCTTGTATTTTTCTCCCAGTTAAGTTGTAGGGATGCTTAGATTAGCCATATGTCGCACAGCGGTCCGCTGTGAGCACCGTCCAGCAGAGAGCCAGGAACTTAGCATCAGCAAGAGCTTAAGGCGCTTTCACACCTGCCTCGTGTAGTTCAGTTGAATCGCACTAGAGTGTGTTTGCCTCTTGGTGTGGTTCGTTTGGGCAGGTGAGAATGCAGCAATCGGACCAAACAAGTGTACCAAGACCACCTTGATGAGGTGTTCTCGGTACCCTTTCAATCCAACTCTGGAGCGGGTTGTTTGTGGTGAAAATGTGATCGACCTCGAACCGCACCAACTATATGTATTCTGTCTGTCTCCTGTAGTCAGGTGTGTCCTCCAGTCTGAGATAGTGTCTCCTGTAGTCAGGTGTGTCCTCCAGTCTGAACTAGTGTCTCCTGTAGTCAGGTGTGTCCTCCAGTCTGAACTAGTGTCTCCTGTAGTCAGGTGTGTCCTCCAGTCTGAACTAGTGTCTCCTGTAGTCAGGTGTGTCCTCCAGTCTGAACTAGTGTCTCCTGTAGTCAGGTGTGCTTTGCAACCTGCGATGCGGCAGAACATACAAACCGTAGCAGCTTGCAGTGTTTCTTTCACAGAAATAGACTGCGGTCAAGCTCGCCGTCCATCACTCGTATCTCCGTGGTCAAACCAGCCAGCGCTAAAGTTGGAGACGCTGGCAGAGCAGAGTGAAGTCTCGGTGACCAGATCAGATGTAGTAACGTCTCTTGCAAAACAATGTCTGATTATTTAAATGAAATGAGCTGGTTTGACCACGGATATGCAAGAAATAGTCACTAGTCCAGAACACAGGACCTTCTTCTTGTATTTACTTTCTTGCTCCCGCCCCCCAGACACATCCGACCAATAAGCCGAGTGAAAGTTCCCGCATGATTTGTAACGACGCATTTTGGAACATTTGGATTTTTGTACGTGTGAAACCAAACCAAACCAAACCCAGGGGAAATCACCATAAGTTCACAAACTCACCAACTGATTAGGACCAAATCAAACAAACTATAGGTGTAAAAACGCCCTAAAACTACTTTGTTAATCGTATAGAGAGAATGTCCTCACAGCCGGTTGTTTATTTAGCTTGGTTCCTTGCCCTCTACACAAAATAAAATAAACACCTCCTGTAAAGGGATTTAAACCTTGAAGGTGTTGCAATCAGTCCATTGTTACACGTGAGACAGGGTTGCTCATTCAGTGGAAGTAGTATCGGTTTATTTTATTAGTAGCTCTTCATTTGAAAATAAGAGTTGTTGGAATTCACCATTTTGCCATATACTTTCAAATTTCACTTATAATGTGCGTTTTGCAGGCTATTGTAAAAAAGTATTGCTCTATTGTCACGTAACCTCTGTGTTTGGTCTTTTAAACACCACACTACAGTGAACTTGTTTTATTTATAGTAACATAATATTATTTATACAGTATATCTTGTAGACAGGGTGGGATTTGTAAAAAAAGCGGGGTGGGGGGGTGTTTTGAGCATGCACAACAAAACAAAACATGCAAGAATTAAATCCTCCTTTCAATACATATATAGTGCCACTTGGTCAGCCATGCCAATATCCAATGCAAAATAATGTCAAAATGAAATACATTAATTTCATAAACACTTCATTTCCTGCATTTTGGTGAATTTTTATGCACATATTTCTTTTTTCTGAATCAATATGCCTGAAATATCTTTACGTAAAGGGAAACATTACAATCCAAATATAAAAACATAACAGAATATATTGCAGTAAGGCTCTCAGGCTTTCTGTATTGCTTTCATTTATTTATTCTCCTGTAGATCGACTTTTCTAATTATATCTGAGTCAGCACACATGTAGCTTAGGCACCATTTATTCTTCCCTCCTCTTTTGCATCTTTTGATGAGGATGTAACCTCCTTAAATGTGCACATGACAATTATTCACCTCAATGATACATTATTCATTTAATTTATTAATAAACCCCTGGACTGTAATATTTCAGATGTCTGAGCAAGATTTCTGCCCATGTTCAAAACAAAATATAACTCATACCATCTGTGTTCTCTGAGGTTTGGAGGAGTCGTGATATTTTGGGAAAAATAAAGTCACTATATTTCAGAAAATAATCTACCTGCACCGTAGTCTGCTGTGCATTACGTGATTGCTCTGCTGATACGGTAGATCTCAGACCTCCTGACAGACTCAGAGCCCCGTTTGAGACTCTGGTCTCTGGATGAGTAGTTAGTAGAACTGCTTAGAAGTGGACTTTTCCTATAACTACGTTCCTATAACTACTTGGTCGGAAAGCGGCTAAAATTTAGGGAAGTGGCAGTATGCTGCTCTACATCGGAGGTGGAAACCCGAAACTATGGCTGAAGTACTCGTAGCTCCAACGCGACACATCTGCCGCAGAATGTCAACAGCAGAGCGCATCCATAAACCTGAAGCTCCCCAGCTTTTTACAGCAAGAGTGGACACTATGCGACGTCTGGTTTCATATTTGTCAGTCAACTTTTCAAAATACATTTGGGGTTACACTCAAATCATTCAGGGCTGAAGCCCCCACCCCCTAAAATGTTTGGTGCTGAAGGAGACGGAGGGCGTGTTGTGGACCTGAGGAGGCGGAGCTGTGCTCCAATTTAACCTCTGTCTTTTTAGTTAAGTGAAGATTCAGCCCCTCCCTACCCTACAACAAAGCAAAGCTCAAACTGCAGCTGCAAAATTATTATTGGGGTATGTTGTTCCAACAGATTCTCACTCCCATTGCATAAAATATGGACTCTTGGTCAGGTGATCTTTGTCGTTGTTATTGATGCTAAAAGTCTCCTTTGGCGTCATATAACGCGCTTTATCTAATCGCGCTTCGTCGGGACTATTGATGCAGTTATGTTAAGGAAAAGGTCGTGGGTGGGCTTACGTTTCTGTGATACGCTGGAAGAACGGGACGGTTGGGTTTAGGAAAAGAAAAAAGAAAGTGACGGTTGACTTTAGGAAACATGACACACGGGTCATGATCCCCGGTCTCCTGGGTGTAAGTCCTGTGTTTGACCCATCCACCCCCTCAACCAACCTCCCTATGCAGAATTTCCCCCTTACATACTACTCTCTACCGTAGTATCTCTTAGTGCTATGTCATCTTCAAACCTCATGGAGCTGCTGTTCTCCCCGGTACCTTCTACAAACACGCTGAAGGGCGATTTGTTTGTCGCCTCAGAAGCTGACAGCCACTGTCCAAACATCCGTATTTTATGAGTTCGGAGTGAGAACAGGTTGAAGATTCAGCCCCATCACCACCCAACAACAAAGCAAAGCTGAAACTGCAGTTGCAAAATTGTGCGATTTCTCAAAAGAGACAATGATGAAAACCAGACCAACAAAAACTCCACAGTCCACAATTTGCAACTAACCAATCAGAGATATTAAATGAGAGACGGTTTACCAGTGTTGGTCATCTTACTTTAAAAAAGTAATTAGTTACAGTTACAAATTACTTCTCCCAAAAAGTAATTCAGTTAGTAACTCAGTTACAACATTGTAAAAGTAATTAGTTACTCAGCAAAGTAACTGAGACGTTATTTTTTATGTTCTATAACGCTATTACGTTCTATAACATCTTTAACATCTTTAACGTCAAAGATGTTTATATTAACTGATTGAAGAATAAAAATACTATATACAGTATTTTAGAACATTTGGTATTTAGGATAGGTCTGAATTACTCAGACTCCACAGTGGACAGGGGTAGCATGTTTTCAACAACATACCTTGCAATTTATGTGTTCAGCTCGGCCTTGGTCACCTGTTGCTGACCCGAAAAATCGAGCCTTGCTTGTTTTAACAGAGTGGCTCCGTCTCCTTGCTGGAGCTCACGCTAGCTGCATTTGGGCTTGAACTTGGGTTAGCAGCAGCAACAAATGTCCTGTTAACATGTGGGGATGTGAGGGGCTTCATAAGATTGGAGTTATTTGATAAAGCTTATAGATAAGGAGTGAGGAGTTGCAGTGTTCACCTAACTGGCCAACCTGCTTCTCTTCATAATTGTTAGATTAATAACATATAACAAAAGTAGAGGGAGGCAGGCCAGCACAGCCCGATCCGGCAGGGGAGAGTTCAAAGCCCGAACAGGCTACCTCTCCTTATGACCTGTCTCTCTTAGTTACGCTGTTATAGTTATGCTGTTATAGTTCTAGACTGCCGGGGGACTTCCTTCCTTTGACACACTGAGCTGCTCTCTCCTCTCCCTTTCTATTACTATTACTACCATTTGTGTGTATCCCGTCCCAGAAATGCTTGTTACTAATTCTAGCTTCTGGGGAGTTTACTCCCCGGAGTCCTTATGTTTTTTCCCCCAGCGTATTTCCTTGGAGAACGTTGGCACCAAGGTCCTGGTTCCAGCTGTCTCCATGGTCCTGCTGCACTCCCTGCTGAGCTCAGCGGTGCCCTGCAATGTCAGCTTCCTGCTGAACCCTGCTGCTTCCTGCTGAACCCTGCTGCTTCCTGCTGAACCCTGCTACTTCCTGCTGAACCCTGCTGCTTCCTGCTGAACCCTGCTGCTTCCTGCTGAACCCTGCAGCTTCCTGCTGAACCCTGCTGCTTCCTGCTGAACCCTGCAGCTTCCTGCTGAACCCTGCTGCTTCCTGCTGAACCCTGCAACTTCCTGCTGAACCCTGCTGCTTCCTGCTGAACCCTGCTGCTTCCTGCCGAACCCTGATGCTTCAAAGTCACTGTTCCATTATTAATGTGACTATTATTGCCACTGTTCATCACCCCCCCAACCGGCCCGTCAGACACCGCCTACCAAGAGCCTGGGTCTGTCCGAGGTTTCTTCCCAAGAGGGAGTTTTTCCTCGCCACTGTCGCACTGCTTGCTCTTGAGGGAATTACTGTAATTGTTGGAATTGTTGGGGCTTTGTAAATTATAGAGTGTGGTCTAGACCTACTCTATCTGTAAAGTGTCTCGAGATCACTCTTGTTATGATTTGATACTATAAATAAAATTGAATTGAATTGAGTTGCTTGAGGCATACGTGGATATAGTCTTTTTTCCTGGGCGTAGCGTGCATGTTACATAAACATTCTCGTCTTTAATTTCAATGAGCGAGAAGTAGTGCCGGTACTTCCAGTTCCAGAACGCTACCTTTGAATGTCCCTGGCTCATTGCCATTGTCTCTGTCTTGTGTTTAATGGTAGTCAGAGCGTGCAGTGAGACAGCGTGAGCAGGGCATCCGCCCACCCAGCCAATCATCATCGCATTTGCAATGGTGTCATCATACCCCCCCCACACACACACACACACTGCTCTCTCCAGGCAGCTGATGTGCAGACACCTTCACCTCGCGCTTAATTCAACCAAATTGTAGTACCGTGCCACTTTACATTCTCAGTAACGATAACGGCGAAAAGTAATTAATTAGATACTCCGTTACTGAAAAAATAACACCGTTAGTAACGCCGTTATACTAACGCTAGTAACGCTGTTACTCCCAACACTGATAATAACCCGTTTTAAATGTTTGCCGTTTGACAGTGATGGTTAATGATAGGAATGCACTTTTTTTTTTTTTTAAACCTGGCACTGAAACAAGTACACAAATTGCATCTTGTGATAAAACAGGGTTCAAATGTGTCGTACATCATTACAAATCTGGCAAAAAACAAAATAATTGGCAAAAACTGAGACATATTGTGAACCATGGGCTAGATTTACTAACACTAGCGCAGGTTTAGACCTGCTTTTAAGAGGCGGAGAATTTCCCCCGCAGAATAGAGACGCGCTCTTACTGACAGTCTTTGTAAATACCACAGAATATATAATTAGGCGCACTTTGCGCTTATCCTCCCACCTTTTTGGGTGGAACTCCCACTTTCCCCACGACCCTCCCACGAACGCATATTGAAAGCGCAACTTGTCTCTTCTCGCTCATGTGGAGGACAATCTGCGGACAATCCCATGTGTTTATACAATTAAGGGATGCAACATGTTGATCCACTTTTAATCCATGACAGCTTTTGGAAATGTTAACATGCATGAATCTCGGCTGATTACAGCACTGTTCTTTGTGAAACAGAAAAGAAAGTATTTGATACTCCAAAAAAAAGATTTTTGGTGGAATATCATTAAGCAGTCACTTTGAAAGCAGTGGAAGCATCATGCAAGGATGTCAAACACATTGTATATGTTAAATAGCACTTTAAACCACCTTGAAAAATCTCCCCCCAGCAACTGTTTCAACTTTAAAGTGTCAACAATGGATCAGAGTGGTGGTTTTTCATGAGGTTTTGGAAACCACACTGTAATGCATCGATCCATTTCAAAGCGGGATCATTTAAAGAAGTGAAACAATGACAGAAAGCTCAGTGGGGAAGTTGACAAGCAACAAAAACATGTGCAGATGTGGGGGAAAATATGAAATGTACAGTCTAGTTCAGTGGTTCTCAACCTTTTTGGGACCAGCGCCCCCCTATGAAATAAGATGTAGGCTAATTGCCCTGAATATTAATGACTAGATCCTATTATTGTAATGCTAATTATTATTGTTGTCCCCTAATACTGTATCTGAAGTCTCTTTTATATAGACCTTAGTGGTCCCCTAATACTGTATCTGAAGTCTCTTTTATATAGACCTTAGTGGTCCCCTACTGTATCTGAAGTCTCTTTTATATAGACCTTAGTGGTCCCCTAATACTGTATCTGAAGTCTCTTTTATATAGACCTTAGTGGTCCCCTAATACTGTATCTGAAGTCTCTTTTATATAGACCTTAGTGGTCCCCTACTGTATCTGAAGTCTCTTTTATATAGACCTTAGTGGTCCCCTAATACTGTATCTGAAGTCTCTTTTATATAGACCTTAGTGGTCCCCTAATACTGTATCTGAAGTCTCTTTTATATAGACCTTAGTGGTCCCCTAATACTGTATCTGAAGTCTCTTTTATATAGACCTTAGTGGTCCCCTAATACTGTATCTGAAGTCTCTTTTATATAGACCTTAGTGGTCCCCTAATACTGTATCTGAAGTCTCTTTTATATAGACCTTAGTGGTCCCCTAATACTGTATCTGAAGTCTCTTTTATATAGACCTTAGTGGTCCCCTAATACTGTATCTGAAGTCTCTTTTATATAGACCTTAGTGGTCCCCTAATACTGTATCTGAAGTCTCTTTTATATAGACCTTAGTGGTCCCCTAATACTGTATCTGAAGTCTCTTTTATATAGACCTTAGTGGTCACCTAATACTGTATCTGAAGTCTCTTTTATATAGACCTTAGTGGTCCCCTAATACTGTATCTGAAGTCTCTTTTATATAGACCTTAGTGGTCACCTAATACTGTATCTGAAGTCTCTTTTATATAGACCTTAGTGGTCCCCTAATACTGTATCTGAAGTCTCTTTCCCGAAATTCAGCCTTGGTGCAGAATTACAGCCACTAGAGCCAGTCCCACAATGAGCTTTCCTTAGGATGTGCCATTTCTGAGTCTGTAGCTATTGAGGAGGAGAGAGGGGGGGGCAAGGTGGAGGGTGGGGGTGTGGTTTTGACCAACAGCCACTTTGCTCGTTTGAAAGCCATGATGTCTCTCTCTCTCATGGGTGGGCCAAATTCTCTGGGCGGGCAAAGCAGAGAAAGGGGAGGTAACCTTTCCCCTTATGACCTAATAAGGAGAAGATTCCTGATTGGTCCATCAGAGCTTTCATTTTCTCAAAGGCAGAGCAGGATACCCAGGGCTCGGTTTACACCTATCACCATTTCTAGCCACTGGGGGACCATAGGCAGGCTGGGGGAACTCATATTAATGTTAAAAAAACTCATAAAGTGACATTTTCATGCCATGGGACCTTTAATATAGATTATAAAGTTCACGACAAGACCGATTCACAACGCTGCAGTACGGAGTTTATATAAGATGACACTCTGACGTCCCGTTCCGATGAAGACAGCACGGCACAAAGCCTAAAGAAACACTAAAGAGAAGAAGAGTTACGATGCACCGTCTCGTCCAGTTGCAGTGGTGTAAACTGGCAGCTTTTAATGTTGCAGACCACTGTTTTTTGCAAGCAGTTTAAAATGTAAACTCTTATTGTTGTGAACCTTTGGTGTAAACTCGCCTTAAAACAAATGCCCCCCAAAGGTACCTCAATGCCCCCTTTCCACAATATTGCTTCCAGCACCCCCCATCATCCTCTGTTGAGAAACACTGGTCTAGTTGCTTTGCTGCCCAGATATGAGATGCAGACTGTAAAACGGAGCAGGGACAAGAAAATATCAAATGATCACAGCATTTTCTCAGTAGAAAGATTTGATAATCCCAGGTGATTTGCAGGTTTAAGTTTAGATTTCAACTGCACTTAAATGACATATTTCAGTATGAAGTAGATCCTAACTCTGTTCAACATGTGAGTCAACAAAATCTTGTCTAGACTCAATTTTATCAGCGTCTAACAGGCACGTACCCAGTACTTAGCAAGGTCCACATTTCTTTTTTATTTCCCTAAATAAATCTAAATCTAAAATCTTGCGCATTTTGAGACGTTTGGAGAACAACTATTGCGTAAAAGTAGCTTCAAATGCGAGACTAGTTGACACTTTACCCAAAAACCACCACATTGACCAAAGATCGTGTCGTTACGACAAGATAATCCACTTCCCCGCCCTCTCAGTCACCCACTTTCAACAAGCAAACATGGTGATGATGATCGGACAGAGGAACAAGTCGTGTCTTGGCGTTATACAAGTTTATTCTAGGCAGCTAAATTACTTCTTTTTTTGGGGGGTGGGGGGAGATTAATACCAAGGTCCGTACCTCGGTTTCCTCATGGTGTCTAATGTTTCTCCTCAATCTGGATTTAGATGTGATATTAACTAGTACTACAGGCAAGAGGTGAAATATGTATTTTTGATTTGGGGGTAAAACCGTCCCTTTAAAAGGACAGTTCACAATTTAAAAAGTCTACGCCAAACGCCAAACAACTAGTCTTAAAAGAATAGTTGTTTGGCGTCATTATTCCTAATGTTGAAACTAGCTATTAAAAGATCCCTTACTAGCTTAGATATCTGAAAAAAAATATTAGTTTGAATTGCACAAAGCTCCAGCGAGTCTCATTTCAATCCACAGCACTGCAGAGGAGGGTGTGGCTAGTCCACACAGCTTTCTGGGATGAGAGAGAAACGTGCTCTGGTTTATTGGCATGTCTTTAGACCAATCACAATCGTCATGGGCAGCGCTATTCGCCGCACAGAGCCACGGTGCCTCTGCAAAATAGCCTAGGGAAGGAACTTGTTTTTCATGTGAAAAATATGACTACTGTATTCCTGCATCATTGGACTTCTGCCGTAGGTTATTATACTCAAGAGTTAATAATATTAAAGGTGCCCTGCCATACAAAACTGTGTTTACTTGCATTTTTTTAAATGTGTTAGGTCCATATGTGTGTGTGTGTTATGTGGTGAATGTGAAAATGAAGTGCTACCTCCTCTGTCAGCTCTAGACACTGAACAGAAATAAGCAGAGAAATCAGACCAAACACAACAGCTGGTCATTCTGACATCACACTGCCTGAGCTCATTACTATTCATGAGCTCGCCCAGTTGTGCTGGGTAAAGGATGTTGATAGCAAGGCTCTCATTGGCTTGCTGTTAGCCAATCAGAGCCAAGCAGCTTAGCTCGTTGAATATTAATGAGAACTGGCAGAAATCGAGCTGAGTCTTCCTGCAGGCTTTCTCTACCACGCTAGAATGGCTTGAAAAAAGGTAACCAAGGTTACAGAGTCCATGGTAGACCTTCAGACATTACCACAAAGTCATGAAATATGTGTGGCAGGGCACCTTTAAGAGGTATGTTTCTTTGTGGGGGTTGAATGTTACATGTTACTGCTGCGTCTTTAGTTTGTACTGCACATGGTGACTGGTGACTTTTTTAATAGGCCTACTTAAAGCACAGTGGCTGTTGATCATAATCAAGTCGGTCCAGATTTTCTTTGTCCGGCTATTTTCCCATCTAGAGGTCGAAATGAAGTTGATCTTGAGAATGGAAGATCAGGTCCTGGAGGGACGGCAGATTCTCCTGAACCACTCGTACGTATAGCTAAGAAAAGTAATTTACTGTAATTTGAATGTATTCCACGTATTTATTAGGCTACTGTATCAACACATTCTCACTCCCATGTGGTAAAATATGGACGCTTGGTCAGGTGACCTTTGTCGTTGTTATATGACGCTAAAAGTCTCCTTTAGCGTCATATAACGCGCTTTATCTAAACGAGCTTGGTAGGGACTACTGGCGTCCCTTTAGACGCAGTTATGTTAAGGAGAAGGTCGTGGGTGGGCTCACGTTTCAGTGACACGCGGGACACTTCAGACCAGGCACGGTGCCAGGATTCCAGTTTTGGATGGGCCAGACCAATTGTGGGTGGGCCTTAAATTAAAAACGTTATCAAATCCCTGTTTAACCTAATAAAAATGACTGGCTAATATACTGTTATATTATATATATTATATGTGCTTACATAATAAAGATTGTAATAGCTTGATGCTATTTATATGTTGTTGCATTGTGAAAAGTTTCGGTGCAAAGGACGGACCTATCCGCGATCGCTCTCCTTGGTTCTGCCCAAAAGAAGAGCGCTTTGGACTCTCCATTACCACCATACCTGGCTGGGCTATAGCACATCTCTCCTAACCTCAGGCCTATCGACTGTAAAAGTGGTCAGGAATCTAATATTTCCCCAAAACATAGTTTAATTCTGCTCGTATAACATGAGGCCGAATATTTCACAATTCTTTTCAACTGTTTTATGTTTTCAACAATATACAGATCAACAACACTGCCTGACAGTTTAAATCAATACTCGGCCACAGAACGTGTTCATTGACAACGTCATCTGTCATGTAAAACAAGACTCACGTTATTTCCTTACTTTAGTGTGATGATTCATGTTAAAAACATGTTTAACAAAAATAAATAAATCGTCTAGCCCTGAAGCATTATTGGCCATAACAAGAGAAAACCATGAGGGAACAACAACTTGACAACAGTAACAAGCTGTTATAGAAATAGAACTGCGCCTGCAGCTTCTGTAGCGGGTTATGAATTGATTATTTTAATCCATATATCTCATATAAAGACATAATACAATACAGGCAGAGTAGCCACATACCTTACTGTTATCCTCTGGGGGTCTTACACAATTAAACTCAGCAGAAGAAGTGACCGGATACTTTAGCACTGGTTGAGTTGTGGGCTCATCCACGGAAGACCGACCCACATCCACAGGGCTATATCCATAGGGGCTATATCATCCACTCGCGAGGCAGAGGCAAAGGCACTAGCACCAGCGCTGGTCGCGCTAACCGCGCTGGCTGCCCTAGCTGCGCTGGCCGCGCTAGCCGCGTTAGCATCCTGCGGTGGCCGAGACAAAGACGTGCTCGGCGTTGTGGATCTCAGCTCTCCTTCATCTCCTGGTTGCAGCGATGACTCTGAGACCGCTCGTGCACGTTTAAGGTACCTAAACAACGACTGTTGCAACCTTGTCCTTTACTGGAAATGATTTTCACACTCTCAGATAACTGGGAGCAAGCCTAGCCTAGCCTAGCCTAGCATACCTACAAGCTACATCCAATCCGAACCTCACTGTCTGCTGAACTTGCGCAGAAACATAAAAATAGACATGACCAGTTTTTTTAAATTGTTTTTGAAAACTAAACATTTAGACAATTTTAGCACAAATTATGAGATTATTTGCCGATTTTTAATAATTCTTCACCAAATTATAATATATTAATTAATTAATGTTTTTTGAGGAAATGTTTTGGGTGGGCCTGTTGAAAAATGGGTGGGTCTAGGCCCGTCAGGCCCCCCCATAACGCCGTGCCTGCTTCAGACACTGACAGCCACTGTCCAAACGTCCGTATTTTACAAGTTCGGAGTAAGACTCGGGAAGGAACTTGTTTTTCATGTAAAAAATCCGTCAGTTATCTGGTCAGCGAGGCAACTTTAAAGTAAAGATCGTAAAGCTCTGGCAGGTTTGCAGTGAGATTTTAGCCCAACAGTAGTTTTTACGTCTGTCATCTTACATCTGGGGCTGCTCCACACTAGAGCTTAGATCAGGCCCAAAAAAATCAAGCCCGATCCTACCCGAGCCTCTGCACATTATGTCTGAGCCCGGCCCGGCCCAACACATTAAGCCCGAGCCCTTATTTAAACCCGACAATTTTTTAATATGTGGGCCGTTATAACTGACGTTTAGAAGGGCTATGCTTAGAGGAGTACCAAAAGAGAGACGTTGAAGGCTGACTATCATCTGTCCTGCCATGGCGAGCCTGCTTCATGTGTCTGTTCATCGTCCCCGTGGTTTTTGTCGTCATAGGCGAGCAGCGTGCCGCACTTAATGCACTCGACAACGCCAACACATATGTTGTCACTGGCCTTGACTTGTTTAAAATAGTTCCATACCTCCGACTTTCCTCCAAACTTTTCTCAGAGTTAATTTAATCTTCAAGCTCCATGCTGCACTTAAGCTCCACCATACAGCCCAGCAGGCCCGGTGTGATGCGTGCGAGTGGAGGAGATTATGATTATGGCATAGCATTCTCCCCACCCAATTAGGCTAATAAAGTAATGATTAGAAAAATACAGGTGTTTGATCAAGGGCCCGGTCCGGCCCGAGGATAGTTGGGGAAAATAGTTTTGGCTCGGGCTCGGGCAGAGAATCTAAACTCTACTCCAAACTGCTCGCCTTTCATCTGTTAGTGGTTCCACAGGAAGACATAAATGATCCTAAACCGCAAAGTATTTGGGAAAAGGCCGTTTCCTTCTGTAATCCCTTCAGCTTTCCAAAAATAAGTATATTGAACATTTCCTGATATTGCCTTATAATTTAAACAACTTTTTTTAGGCCAAGGACCCCTTAGCTCAGGGGTGTCAAGCATACGTCCCATGGGCCAGAACCGGCACGCCAAAGGGTCCAATCAGGCCCACTGGATGACTTTGCAAAGTGTGAAAAAAGTCATTAATTCCTATTACAAATTTACCACTTTAATCTCAGAGAATATCCGAGTTCTTTTAAGTAAATTTACAACTTTAATCTTAGAAATTCTGAGTTCTTTCTCTGAATATTACCCCTCTCTCCCGGGTCTGTAGCATTATTATTTTTCCTACAATGGCTTGAGAACAGTAACAGAAGCAACTTGCATTTGCCAACATCCAGCTGACAAGAAACTCTGGCAGATCAAGTTTCTGATCTTTCTGGAGTGGTTTACTGGTCTGGCCCACTTGAGATCAAATAAGGGGGATGTGGCCCATGAACTGAAATGAGTTTGACAACCCTGCTTTAGCTGAAATAGTGTATGTATGTTCTCTGTGTACAGCAGTAGTAGTAGTATGTTCCCTGTGTACAGCAGTAGTAGTAGTAGTGTAGTAGTGTGTGTGTGTGTGTGTGTGTGTGTGTGTGTGTGTGTTTGTGTTTGTGTGTGTGTGCACGTACTACATGCCACCAATGCCTAAGTATGTCCCACATGGGCATACCCCAGTCAAAACAAAAGGCTACCACTGACACACACAGACAGACACACACAGACAAACAGACAGACACACACACACACAGTCACACACACACACAGAGACAAAGTCAGGGATCAGGGTCTTGTATCACTAACATAAATAAAATAAAATAATTACAAAAGCTGCTGCATGAAAACAGATTTCACAGGAAGCAGGATACTACAGTGCATAAAAACACATCCAATTTTCTGCATAACCTGATTGTTCAGATTAATTTGGCTTCTACAGTGCATGTCAACGGACTGATACACTCAGACTGCTCAGACAGAAAACCGCTCAACTGTTCAAAAGATCATGCTTCACGTATGCTTATAGCAGTACAAAACTCCTGGAGCAACGGGGGCTCAACACCAGAGACAGAAAGAAAAACACAGAAAATCTCAAGCATTACGGCTCATGATCACAGCAAAGGATGCCAAGTGTCCTTAGTGTACAGGACAGATGGACTTTAATGTACTTTCTACAACAGAAAGTGAGCAGCAGTACGTGTTTCCCATCTGGACATAGTTGAAAGTTCAGAGGAAGATTACATATATTCCTCTGATGCTCTGAATCATCTTTGCTTGATGCCGAATTTGAAATCAAGGCTTAAGTTGCCTTTTCTATTTCTATTTTCTAATCAACTAACAACAGAAATTTTTAACAATTTTGTTTGGTCATCCAAGTGTGATAATGCTTGTGTTTTCTTCCCGTCGACAACTTTTAGTTTTTCTGGGTCCAAATTTTAAATAAAAACTTTTAGGTCGTCTTTTTTGACACTTTTTTCCAAGTTTTTTCGGCACTTTTTTGACATTTTTGTCACTAATTTAATGTTCTTTTATCTTTATTTTTTTTTTTCAAATGCTATAAAATGAAATAAAATACCCAAATTCGATAAAAGTAGTGAACTTATTATTTACTTTACTTGTGAAGAGCGTTGTATGGAACCATATTAAGACAATTTGGTTAAAAGAAATCCAAATTTCTGATATAGAAACTTGGTGAAAATGGGTCACATTTGCCTCGAGGAAACAGGAGGGATAATAACAGATAAGTGATCGGAGGATGGAAGTCAGCTTGATGGTTGATTGAAGTCCTCCCTTTTTAGTCTTTAATCAACCATCAAGTTGCTGATTGAAATGACCTCGTTTACCGTTTCCCCAGCATTTCTCTACCATAGCTTCCCCGCAGGCACCAACAACACAATGAAATACAGGTTTGTTATGTTTCACTAAGCCCTATTAATACTGTCATGTATTACAGTTTAACTATATATATTTACAGTTACTGCTTTATAATGTGTTAAAGCTAAATCCTTAATTATTCTAACATTGTTATTTTTGTATAATTATGGACAAAGATTATACGAGTTACAACAACAAGAATGCATGGTCTTTATGTACTAGAATGTTAAGGCATACCCTATCTCACAATGTTAATGTAACGTGAATTAAATCAGTCGGGGAACTCATTTTTTAGATTATTTTTGGGGGCTTTTCCGCCTTTAATTTGACAGGACAGCTAGGTGAGAAAGGGAGGGGGGGGAAAGACATGTTTGTTTATTTATTTGATTAGGACAATGCACATTTCTGTAAATGCGCCAGTGTTAGCCAGATGTCTAATTTTCAACTGTAGTCCTAGTTGCCTAGCATGCATGTCTTAATGGTGGGAGCAGAGCACCCGGAGGAAACCCACGCAAGCACGGAGAGAACATGCACACTCCACAGAGAAAGGCCCGGAACGACCTGGTTTCAAACCCACAACCTTCTGCCTAATGCAGGAGATGCAGGAAATTATCACAGGTTGGACTCGAACCCTAGACCTCTGCGTCGAGGCATAAACCTCTCAGTATATGTGCGCCTGCTTTACCACTGACCCAACCCGGCTACAGGGGAACACTTTTTTTTATTATTACGACACCACATGAATGCAGCACAAACGCCCTATCTCGCAATGTTTTTGAAAGTGAAAAAGTATTTATTTTTTCTAACCCTTGTGTTGTCTTCCTGTCGACCTGCAACTTTTAATTTTTCTGGGTCAAAATTTTAAATTAAAACTTTTTTTTGGTCGTAACTATAGCAATATATATAGTATCTATAATAATAATATATAGTAACTATAGTCTTCATTTTTTTTACACTTTTGTTGTTTTTCCTGATGTTCTTGTTACGTTTTTTTAAGCTATTATGTTTTTGTCACTTTTTTTGATGTCTTTGTTGATTTCTTCTGTATTTTATTTGAACTTTTAGTTTTTTTCCCACGTTTTTGAAGCATTTTTTCACATTTTTGTCACTTTTTTTAATGTTCTTTTATATATTTTTTTTCAAATGCTATAAAATTAAATAAAACACCAAATTCAATGAAAGTAGTGAACTGATCATTTATTTTACTTGTGAAGAGTGTTGTAGGCAACCATCCACTTGACTTTTTTTTGACAATTTGTTTGAAAGAAACCCAAATCTTTGATATAGAAATTTTTTGAAAATGGGTCGGATTAGACCCAAGGACACCAGAAGGATTAAATCATATTTATAGTTCATTGTCACAAATTTTTAATCTCATTTTTAATCTCATGAGCAAGATGTCAGAAAATCTTTTGTGTGCAGTGTTCACTTTAACGCATTAAAATCTAAATAATATTCTGACTGGTTTTCAAGAGCAGTTTCACATTATTTAGCAAAAGCAGAAATACTTTCATTGGATCTGAAGCACATAAGATAAGATAAGACCTGTGTTTATCCGGAATAAAATAGTTAAAGTGAAACACACTATTTTTATTGCCTTTTATACAGAGTTTCCGTAAAACCTTTGGCTGCAGAGATGAATAAAAAGCACCGTAACATTTGATTGCTGTTTTAAAATAGTATAAATATATTTATGGCATTAAAAGTACACTTTGAGTACAATATTAAAGACTAAATACAACATCTAGAATAACAAGATGCTGCTAAAACTCTGAGTCCTGGAGTACTGAGTCCTCTAAATTATAGAGACTTTTATTGGTTCATTTTGACGAGGCTGCTGACACATGGATCCTTCAGCCTGCTGATAACGGACCGAGATCGTGCAGTGGATAGACAGAGCCCTGCAGCGTCGGTGCTGTGCTTCAGACAGAATCAGGAACAATATGTTCATATTTTCTGCACATGATGTAAAGACGTAAATAAATGAACTCACTTCAACTGGGATTTACTGCGGTTAAGTTTGTGTAAACCGCTCCGGATCGTCCTCGTTCCAGCCGTCTTCTCAGCGACTAAGCATAAAAACGCTCAAAGCCACATTGGACACATCGAACAAAAACGCTACATTTTGGCTTATCGGTGTCTAATTTGTTCATTCGTCCAAGATTTTGTTTTATTCGAATCTTCAGTAATGTGCATTGCAACCCACTGCACTTTCCAGGCTACAGCTGGGGAAATCCTTTCATAGCAGCTGGCACACAGGGGAAAATTGTTGAGATATTTTTTAAAGTTCACAGAGGACGATTTCCGCTTAACTCAGCAATTTTGTTCTCTGACATCCGAGATTAAGGCATGAGGACCGTAAAATAAGGGTGTTGTGAAATTCCCCGGACATGCTACAAGTGCTTGAGCCCTCAGATGTCTATGTGATGCACTTTCCTCGCCGTGCATTTCCATCACTCAAACGTTTGAACTTGACCAGATAGATCAAAATGTCTTTTTCGCCTTACCTGTGGTTTCGGGGTCAGCTGTGTGTCAGTCTGTCACGCTCTCAGTTTCTGGCTTTCTGTCGTTTCTAGAGTGAGTGGTTCTCTTTTCGCCCACCTTTTTCTTTTCTCGCCACACGTCTTTATTTCTCTGCCTCTTTTGTCCACCAGTCACAACTCTCTTTTCCTGTCGTCGCTCCCTTTTTCCCCACTTCACCTCTGATTTTGTGTTTTTTCTCTTCTTCTTTTTTTTTTTTGTACCTTGTTTCACTTCTTCTCTCTCGTGGTCTCTATTCCCCTTGTCTCTGGTTCTCTCTCTTTCTCCAAACCTCCTTTTATTCCCCACTCCTCTGTTTCTCTTTTTTCTTTCACTCTGCTTAAGTAGCAGTACCTTGCCTTGCTGTTGATAATGAAGACATACTGGGAGGTTTGCACTGGAGGCGGGACCAGCACTGCAGTGGGTTGGGGAATGGGAAAGGTCAAATATGCAGAAGATGGACTGATAAATGTGAACCAGACCCTACTGTGAAGTCTTGTTTCTGGTTGGTATTACCACTGGAGCCCATATCAGAGGGCCACATCGGCCTTTAAGGAAAATCCTTCCTTTCACCTGTTGGATCTGTCCGTGATGTCCAGTTATTTTGTGACTGTTCTTTTCCATTCGCTTTCCCTCAACCTGCCTTGGTTACTTATAGTTCTGTTTATGATTATTTTTCCCAGAATGCCATTCTGGGCAATCCGTGTATCATTCGTTCTTTTCATATTCAATTGAGATTCCAAAATCGGAAAATGAAAAAATGGTTCGTTATTTCGTTATTCGTTTACGAATCTGATACCAAAAAACGAATAACGGGTCATTTTTTGTACTTTCGATTCAATGCTCAGATCAAAAATAGGAAATGAAATAACGGGCCACGGGACCGATTTTGATTTTGATGTGAACCGGAAGTTACGGTCTTCTTCGTGTGTTGCACTTGGAAGTTTCCAAGTTTTTTTTATATACTGTCTATGGAAGTTTCCCGCAATTTGGAAAACAGTTAGAAGAAGCCTGGAAAACCTCAATCATGCAGTGATTGTAAGTTATTGAATCAGTATTTCTTAAGTAATTTCGTGTTGACACCATGGCCGCACTGGAACCATATGCTGATTTAATTAAAGATTTATTTGAAACTGGCAAGACACATGTAGAGATTTCCACAACGCTGCAGCAAATGGGTATCCAGCGATGTTCTGAAATGAGTGTGAGAAGATTCTGTGTTCAGCACAACCTTAAGTGAAAAAGACATGTATCGGACACAGAACTGGAGAGGGCTGTGGTTGGATCAATATATGAAGTAAGTTTTTTTATTTAGGTTTTCACATTTTATATCCTCCCGTCTTTCAAATGTTGTAGCGAATAACTGTATTTTTCTTAACAGACGGGCCCGTCTTAAGGCCGCAAGTTCATGACTGGATATCTGTCTTCAATGGGAGTGCATGCAGGAGAATGTCGAGTTGGGAAAATCCTCAGAGAGATTCATCAGCCATACCACAAATTCCGAAGTCAGGCAAGTCATATGCTAAGAATGAAGTAGGCCTACAGTACATGATGTTGCATGCATATAAGAATTTCTTTGATGTAGAAATGGTTCGTGAATATTCTGGGCTCAAAATATAAAACATGTCTTCAGGGTGCTCGTAATCTAAATCCCATCCCGTATCATGCGGAATATATGGGCCATAAAATTCACATGGACCAAAACGAGAAGCTTGTGATGTTTGGAGTGACACACGCCGTGGCAGTTGATGGCTACAGCGGTAAAATTGTTGCCAATGCCACCATGCCAGTGAAAAACAACCTTGTGATTTATGAGGAAGTTTACAGGTACAGTAAATACATTTAGAACCAATGTTTTTGTAATATTTTCTGTGCAATGTATATTCTCTTTTTATTGAATTTAATTTTCTTATTGGATCAGTTATGTTAAGTGCAGCCCTTTGCACATGTACACATTGTTTTATCTCAGATCTGCAGTGGTTAACCTTGGGATGTGGGACCAACTCAGGGTCGACCATGGCAGGGAGTATTACATGTGCTTGTACATGCAAGAGATGCTGTCAAGACATAGACACAACCCTAGCAGGCCACCATACCTTCAAACAACATCAACAAGGGTGAGGTTTTTGTAATATGGACTAACCGTACAACTAATATAATCAAATGCTTTTTTTATTCTAACAAATAAGGAGTGAAAGCATTTAAAATGGGAATTAATTTCCCAAACTATAATCTATTACATTTTCATTCCATCTGAAATCGTGTTTTGTGTTCAACAGGCCCTGGTACACCTGCTGGACCAAGAAGTCCTCAACATGGAGGACAATATGACTAAATTCTGCATTTATTTGTTTCCTTGTTTTAGGACGTGGGATACCCAATGAACTCGCAGCAGGTGGCTGTCCAGCTAAAATCTCTGAAGAGCTGCTGCCCAATGCCTCTGTTGTGGCAAACATGTATGAGCAAGAGTTTGGATCCTCGCTGACTTGGGTCTCAGTTTTTGGAACTGACCCATTTTCATCTGAGGAGGATAGACGTCATGCAGAACAAGACTTTGCAGAAAACTACCCTGACATCTCTCTTCTTTTTAATCATGTGGTAAACAATGACTATACACCTTTCCAAGATGCCTTGTTATACCTCATAAATGTCACCCAAAGATATGTCTGAAAACAGTAACTGAAATGCTGTGCTGTTGTTAAGTGGCTAGGAAAACAGAATGTGTTATGCTACAGTGCTGATTCAAAGTTCATCAACCCTTTATGCAGTTATAGTTTTTATATAAAATCTTAATTGGCCTCCACACTGTTGGAATCGGTCTCAGTGTGCTTTGTTCTTTACTTCATCAAACTAATCAGTCTGCATAGAGCCTCAATTGATACCCTCTTAATTGTTGCACGTTTTACTATATGTTTGATGAGAGCACCCTGGAATAATTGCTCTTAAAAAAAAAAACCTAGGCATACAGATTTATTTAAAAATATTATGTAGCCGCCACTGTACCCACAACTTGTCAGTTGAATAATTTGACAATAAACCTTTGCTTTAAACTCTGTTGTATTGAACTTTTTGAGCTGAAATAAAATCTTGCATACAATGACAAAGTATTGCACCAGTATTGCCAGAAGGGCAGACTTTTTATGCTTAAACTTTGATAACTTCAAAATTCTGAAAAATATAAAACATAAATAGTGCAAATTTGAGATTGCAATTTAGCTTTCACATCATTGAAATATGGGTATGAAAACTAAAATGACCTTATAAAAGTACATGCATGAAAGTGCTTTAACTGTAGACTCAACATGTTATTCAAGGAGAAATAGAACACAAGCGACAAAACTACGCTATTGTGAATAGCCTACTTAATGTACAATACAATCATTTCAAAAGTTTCCAAATGCAACCAATTTAAGAATATATACAACTTAAAATAGTGCAAATCTGAGATTGTTCCTTTGCTTTCACAGTATTCAAATATGTGCAAAAAAAGGGTTTGCTTAAACTGTAGACTTGACATGTTATTCAACTGAATTGAAATTGAACACAAAGAACAGGTCTATGTTCTTCATGGAAAGACTTAATTAGTTGCACTTATATATGTGTTAAGTAGACTAAAATGTGTCTATGGTATCATCTGTTTATTTACTGTATCCACATTTGTGGTTGTGGAACACCTGACCTGGGATTTTCCTTACTTATCTAATTATCAATTGTCATTCGTTGCTAAATAAGACATTGCAAAGTGTGTGTTTTTTTAACAACTTCTGAATTATGGGTAATACAGGTTTTTAAAGAAAACAATATAAATACAAAAATTACTTTTGCAGACAATACAGGCAAAGGCATCTCTAACAGCTAATGCTTGGGCCTCAGTCAGGGACAGTGTTGTTCTGCGGTTGGAATTTGCAAACTCCATCAGCTCCTTCATTGTAGTGGACACTTCTTGCAGTCCCTGGGCTACCAGGACCAACTCTTCAATTCTATCAAAAACGCCATCGAGGCCTGTATCTTCTCGTCGGCTGAAAAACAAGCACAATATACAAAAAGCAAATTATATCCAATAAATGCAACAATTTTAACCCTGTCAATAGCTACTATGGTCATTATAGACCTAGTATTTAATAGCCAAATGGTTTTATGCACAATGTTACCTGCTGTTACTTCCATTAATCTGGGATTCTAATTCATTATTCAGAATTATTTTTGATGAACACATTAATTAAAGTCAAAGTCCATAAATAATATCAACCCTAAATCTCATGCAGTACTAGAAACTGGACAGAAAAAGAATTGCAACATCTACACCAAAATCAGTCAAAAGTAAATAGTTGTGTATGAGATTCTCTATAAAGTCTTTCCCTGGAACAAGTTGTGACTATTTGTAATGGGGCCTATGATGGCAAAACATCTTACAGTTACTCCTCACCTATGAATTTACGAGAACATACAAATATGCGACCATAATAATGTGCATTTTCCAAATTAAGTACCTCAGTCTCCTCTTTTTAGTAGCTTGTAACTGCAAGAAGTGTTCTTCCTGCACAGCAAATACTTTCCTTGCATTTTGCTTCCAAAATGCTGATCCTGTATAGAAAATAGTCCATTAATTGTGCAAATGGCATGACATGTCTCAGGAGATGGGCAATAACTCCTACTAGAAATAAGTTAATTTGAAGCATACAGTACAGGCCAAAAGTTTGGACACACCTTCTCATTCAATGAGTTTCCTTTTTATTTTCATGACTATTTACATTGTAGATTCTCACTGAAGGCATCAAAACTATGAATGAACACATATGGAATTATGTACTTAATGTTATGTGATATAACTGAAAACATGTCTTATATTTTAGATTCTGTAAAGTAGCCACCGTTTGTTTTTTAATTAATAAGGTAAATAATTCCACTAATGAACCCTGACAAAGCACACCTGTGAAGGTAAAACCATTTCAGGTGACTACCTCATGAAGCTCATTGAGAGAACACCAAGGGTTTGCAGAGTTATCAAAAAAAGCAAAGGGTGGCTACTTTGAAGAATCTAAAATATAAGACATGTTTTCAGTTATTTCACACTTTTTTGTTAAGTACATAATTCCATATGTGTTCATTCATAGTTTTGATGCCTTCAGTGATAATCTACAATATAAATAGTCATGAAAATAAAGAAACACATTGAACGAGAAGGTGTGTCCAAACTTTTGACCTCTACTGTACATAAAACGTATGCTGGATTCATATGTACTATTTCATATTTCTTTAATTTAAACAATACAAAGTGTTCAGCTATACCTCTGGTTCCTTCCGAGTCCAAGATTTTGTTTCCCTGGCTGTCAGTGAGGATGCGTGAATCCTCTTGTTCAAGGGCATCATTGACTTTGTTTTGGATGCTCATAACAGAAGCCTCAAATTCCAAGAAACGCACAGTCAGTGTTGTGCTAGTCTCCAACTTGCCATCCACAAGTTCAGCGATGAAGATGTTCCTGTATATTGATAATAGAACACATTTATTTTACTCATTGTTTAGGCCTTATTTGTATAATACAGACATATTCATAATACAGCCTATCAAATGCATGCTAATATAGTGACTTGATAACATAATGTAGCCATTTCACTGAAAGCTCATTCTTCTGCAGATATATTATCAGTGTCAAATATGCTAAAGTCACACTTGTGAATAAATGTACATAAGTCTTATGTAAGTCTGTATGTAGTTATGGCTAGCATAACAAGCAGAGAGAGAAAGAGCCTTGGACACAACTGTAATCGTATAACATACTCTTAACATTGGTGTGATGGTGAAAGTTTTATTTGGTCACCTTTGGAATGTTTTTGTCAGGGTAGCTCTTGGATTTGATGAAGCCCTTGCAGCAAAACCTGCAGCAGCGCTGGGTGGGCGGTGGAAAGAAAAGCGGGTAGGGTTGTGTGTTACTGGCACACTGCCGACACCGGTAGAGGAGTCCTCCACGCTGCTCCCGCTGTGCACCTCGTAATGCCCCCTTATTGTGAGGTCTAAAGTGCTGAAATGGTGATCAGGCCCAGGAAATAGTGCTACATTACTGTCATCAGTAATGTAGAGACTGGGGCCATGTACCTTTGCAAATGTAAACAGTGAAGGAAGGGGTTCAGTACAACATTAGTAGCGTTAGTTATAAAATAAAGTAACGTTAGCTAACAGTTAACGTTACGTCAGTGGAATTTTACAGAATAAATAAGACTTATTAGATGAAACTACAATAAGTTACCTGGAAGATCCTGGCGATTCTTTCTGTGTTCATGTCGTTTTCCTTGACAGTCACCCGTTTACTTCGTCTGAACAAGATGAAACTCTCCATGATGGTTTTGAAGGCTAACGTTTGGTTAAACTCTAAACTGAAGAAATGAATCAAGCTAACGAGACAATAACTTCCGGTTCACACAAATCGGACAAATTAAATATCAAAATCAAAATCGGTGTGTGGCCCATTATTTCATTTCCTATTTTTGATCTGAGCATTAAATCGACAGTATGAAAAATGACCCGTTATTCGTTTTTTGGTATCAGATTCGTAAACGAATAACGAAATAACGAACCATTTTTTCATTTTCCGATTTTGGAATCTCAATTGAATATGAAAAGAACGAATGATACACGGATTCTGGGCATCCAACATCTGCTGTTTCCCAATTGAATAACGATAATGAATAACTGGAGCTCAGAAAAACAGAAAACTGGAAAAAAAACAGTTTAAAGATCCAATTTTTTAATTTGTCAAGGTGGAGGGGAGAGGAGTCAGCGGGCAGTGTCAGATCTGTGCTGCAGAGCACCGGACCAAAAGGAACGACAGTGTGATAATAATATCCAGGGGCGGATTGGCCATCTGGCAATTCTGGCAAATGCCACAGTTTAAAAACGTCTCGCGTTAAATAGTAGTCTAATTCGGTGTTTTGGTACAGTTGGTTTTAACGCCTGATGTGAAGTGGGTCTATAGGAGGACACATGACAACCCTCAACAAGCAGCGTCGCTCTGCTCCGTCTTGTGTCCGTGTTTAGTTTACACTATGTAGGTTAAACTCCGCAATTAATCCGCGGTTCACATGTATGCATGAACTGTGGTGGTCCTTTACACTGTAGGCTACAACATCACTGATGATTTTTGATCACTATAATGTAGAAAAACATTACACTTCACAACGTTTTGTATCCATAACATGATTGTGTTATTGTACAATTTAGCAGTAAAAGCAGTAGCCTATGTAAGTCAATCCTACATTTTTCAACTTGGGAGCAAAACGTGCTCCTTGGGCGAATGACCATAAAGCCCTGTTCATGCTATTTTAAACAACTGGACTTTGGGGTCAAGTGTTGTCATATCCGGCCCATGTCCCAGATGTGAAAGCCCCCTTACTGGACTACTGAATATAATAATATTCCATTATATTTTGTATTTTGAATTGTTACCTGCCACTAGAATTTTGTGATTTCCTTGCCATAAATATAAACGTTTTTATCATAACTTGGTGCCTAAAAATGTATCAGAGTGCAAAGGGCCAATTCTGAGCAAGGAAAAACCCTGAAGTTCAATCACAGCCATGAAAACATATTTAAATTGCAGTGTCAGCGAGTTAAAACAGATGAAAAGATGGAGAACCAGACAATTGTCTGACAATATGTACAGTGTCAACAGAGAGAAACACAGACAATTGAACAGACAGACAGTGCCAACAAAGAACAGCATACTGTAGAGAATGACAGCAACAGCATACAAACGGCATAAACAAACAGGCAGTATGTGTACATTTGTTATAAACGTGTGCTCTTTAAAAAGTAATTTGCCAGTTACTTACTGTAAATTAAATGTTTTAAAATCTGTTATATAAGGTACTGCTTATATTATTTCACCATCTGTACACAAATGTAATTAGTGAGTGCACGAGTCCGTGGGTGGGGCTGTATGGTAATATGGGCTGGTGTGACTACACACCAGTCCGCCCCTGATAACATCCAAAACACAATATTCACTCTCAGAGGTTTCTGTGACATTAGAAATACTTTGAAAATAATGTTGAGCTACCTAAAGGATTGTAGAGTGAAAAAGTCACGGCACGCCACTGAACAACAGTGTCTCTCTCCACCGTGCCATGTTGTATAGATGATGGATTATGATTGGCTGTCAGTGTTTCAATTGTTCATCAAATCGCTCTGAAACTGATCCCAACCATATCGTTCACCACTGTCGTTGTCGTTATAGTTGTGGTGTGGACTCCATCATCCACTTGAATTAGAACGATTTTTTAAACTATATATTTATAGTTATCAGTAGAGTCATCGTTCATCTTCTTAAGGATGGCCCTTAATTCCTTGTATTTATTGCTGAGCTACATTGACTGCAGCAGTATAAGAGCACTGTGGTCCGAGTAAGGAGGTGGTCGGGGTAATCCGAACCACAATCTTTTTTTCTAATCCTAAATAGTTGTTTTGGTGCCTAAGATTAAAGGTCCCATGGCATGAAAATGTCACTTTATGAGTTTTTTTTAACATTAATATGAGTTCCCCCAGCCTGCCTATGGTCCCCCAGTGGCTAGAAATGGTGATAGGTGTAAACCGAGCCCTGGGTATCCTGCTCTGCCTTTGAGAAAATGAAAGCTCAGATGGACCAATCAGGAATCTTCTCCTTATGAGGTCATAAGGGGAAAGGTTACCTCCCCTTTCTCTGCTTTGCCCGCCCAGAGAATTTGGCCCACCCATGAGAGAGAGAGATATCATGGCTTTCAAACGAGCAAAGTGGCAGTTGGTCAAAACCACACCCCCACCCTCCAGCTTGCCCCCCCCCCTCTCCTCCTCGATAGCTACAGACACAGAAATAGCACATCCTAAGGAAAGCTCATTGTGGGACTGGCTCTAGTGGCTGTAATTCTGCACCAAGGCTGAATTTCGGGAAAGAGACTTCAGATACAGTATTAGGGGACCACTAAGGTCTATATAAAAGAGACTTCAGATACAGTATTAGGGGACCACTAAGGTCTATATAAAAGAGACTTCAGATACAGTATTAGGGGACCACTAAGGTCTATATAAAAGAGACTTCAGATACAGTATTAGGGGACCACTAAGGTCTATATAAAAGAGACTTCAGATACAGTATTAGGGGACCACTAAGGTCTATATAAAAGAGACTTCAGATACAGTATTAGAGGACCACTAAGGCCTATATAAAGAGACTTCAGATACAGTATTAGAGGACCACTAAGGCCTATATAAAGAGACTTCAGATACAGTATTAGAGGACCACTAAGGCCTATATAAAGAGACTTCAGATACAGTATTAGAGGACCACTAAGGTCTATATAAAAGCATCCAAAAAGCAGCATGTCATAGGACCTTTAACTGTCGCCGCATGAAGATCACCTTCTGCCGGCTGAACTCAACTGCAACGGCTGCTTAAATGAGTGGGACCTCATGGTTAGGAGTGGGAATCACGGGAGGATATGATATCATCACAATACTTATGTCCCGATATGATATTATTGCGATTTTAAACATATTGCAATATTCTGCGACATATTGCAATGTATTACCTTTATTTCAACTTCAAATCTTTCCCAATTTCAAATTATATCCCCAAAAGAAAACTTCAATGAACATCTGTTTAATCTAAAAAAACTTCAATTGTATTGCTGCAAAATAGGATAGTCAAGCAGACAAACTGACCAACACATGTATAATAATAGATCCATACTTCGGCGTCTGTGGATTGATACAGTATTACCAAGAAAAACATCACGATACTATGCTGTATCGATTCCAACTGTCCCGTTCTTCTTTATCTAAACCCAACTGTCCCGTTCTTCTTTACCTAAACCCAACTGTCCCGTTCTTCTTTATCTAAACCCAACTGTCCCGTTCTTCTTTATCTAAACCCAACTGTCCCGTTCTTCTTTATCTAAACCCAACTGTCCCGTTCTTCTTTACCTAAACCCAACTGTCCCGTTCTTCTTTATCTAAACCCAACTGTCCCGTTCTTCTTTATCTAAACCCAACTGTCCCGTTCTTCTTTATCTAAACCCAACTGTCCCGTTCTTCTTTATCTAAACCCAACTGTCCCATTCTTCTTTTCCTAGGACAAGAAGAATGGGACAGTTGGGTTTAGGAAACGTGACATGATCCCCGGTCTCCTGGGTGAAAGTCCTGTGTGTTTGACCCATCCACCCCCCCAACCAACCTCCCTATGCAGATTTTCGGGCTTTCATACTACTCTCTACCGTAGTCTCTCCTATTGCTACGTCATCTTCTCATTGACTTTTCGTGCCACCAACACGTAATGAGCTGTTAACAGTTTGTGATAATTTCACGGAATTCTGTGAGACCAGGCTGCACTGTGCATGTTTCAAAGTTTCTATTTTAATTTTGGTTATTAATTATTAATTTTAGTTTACGTTCCCACTTGGTCAAATGCAGGGTGATGAAAAGTGAAATACAAAAAAGTCATTATTCCTAAACAAAAAAACATATGATATTCTTCCCACAAAGATAATGTAAAAGTAAAAATGAGATTACAGGAAGACAGATGTGGAGTGCTGAAGTGTAGATCAGTTCACTAAAGTCATTCTTAAAAAAGGAAGATGTGTTCGGAGTTTAAAGTTTAATCTATCAGCTAGCGTTGCTCTGATTGGTTGGAGCGCTATCCTTTTGGTGCAGAGAGAATCTGAAAGACAACCGTTTATCCCGCCCCTCGGATTGAGCCCTGAGCAATGGGGAGTTCTCAGACCCAACATCTTGATATGGGTCTGGCTTGTCAGGCTAGTGAAATTGTGTAACTGTATCGTATTCTATCTTACCGTAGATCTAAAACAACACACACACACACACACGCGGTTCAGATCATCTCTGGCTGAGGAACAAATGAAAGGCTTAAAGGTCAATTACAGCACGAATGGATCACTAATTGGAATCAGCCTTAGAAAACCTGTTGGTGTTCCAGATCCCTCGGGTTCCACGAAGGCTTATTAGTTCACAGACTGACCGGATTAACATAGAGCTAAGGTGATTGAAATCTAGACGTTTGTAATGATAAGCCAATTTGGACAGAAAAGGGGTAAAGCTGCGTTAAGTACTGTCAACACCAACCACACTAGAGCGTATGAAGATGAATTGTATTTGACCCTGTTCTGAGCTGGAGTCTCTAAGAACCCAACCCAAAAAACATATTTTCAGACAAAACAGCAAATCACACTCGAAATCAAATCAACTCGGCTGACGTCTCTTGATCTCTGTATTTATTCTAGGTCATAAATCAATGGTCAATGGTGATTAATCCCACCGTGCGTTCAGACACATTGGTTTCATTTTTTGTTTATTTAACCATGACACTAAAAGCTTATCAATTTGTAGTAATATAATGAAACAGTATGGCTTGAAATCTTTGGCAGGCTTTCATTTCCTCTCTCGTGAATTCTCCCATGGGGCCTTCAGATGTTTTTTATTGCTGATTTAAAAAAAAAATTGACTCTGGGGATTGATTTAAATCTTGAAATGTAGGAAATGAAATACAAACAATGTGGAAAGTGGGACATCTAATTTGATTTCCTTGCTTGCATGAAAGAAAAACTCACTTTTGTGTTATTTGCAGGAGATTATTTGGAGTCCCAGCAGGTTTCCTTGTGAAATCAGCACACATTTTCAACAATGCACTCTAAGAGATTTCTACTTTTTCCAAAATGTCAATTTTTCTGATTAATTATGGAATGAAAGTCCCCTTTCCAAATATTTTGCTGATTAGAATTTATGTCAACTTGTGGAACCATAAACAGATCAAATGTGCGTGAGGCAGCCCCAGATGTCAGATGATAGTCGAGACACAGATGTAAACAACTACTGTCGGGCTGATTTTTTTTCCGGGAGCCGTCCCCGCAAATCTGCCTCTCATCTTTTAAAGATACCTCGTTGACTGAAAGAATGTCCCCCAGATTCCTCGGTCTGATGTTCTCAGGACTGTCTTAACAAGAGAGCAAGGTTGAGACACAGGAATGTTATCCGGGTTTGACGTCTGAATCTTTACCAGTGATTTCTTGCATCATAAAATAGAAGATCTGGAAGGAGCCCTTTGCTCTGTAGTTAAAATGTAAACTGAGTGTGAAGATCAGTATAGTGTAGCTCATAAACATACATTTATAGACGCCGTATTGACTGCAACAGCCCAGATTGGAATGGGCAAGACTAGCCTGTAAACAAATACTAGTGAACTGGGGAGCTGTGGGGTTTTTGGATAAAAAGCACAGTTAAGTCATCATTTCTCAAACTATGTTTTTATTTTTTAATATTCAAGGGTTTAGGATCTGTGTAGTATTTTTTTTTAAAAGTGTACGTAGGCTTAACGTTACATGAACTGAATTACTTAATGTTACATTGTGGAAAATTATCAATTTGTCATAAGGAATTCTAACAATTCACGTTTGTCAGGCATGGCTTTGAGAGGTGTTGCCCATGATTGATGCCAGCCTGGCTAACATCCTCCGCTCCCCTGCCTCCTCTATGGTGTCCAGAGGGCAGACCAGGACAGAGCTAGCCCTCTTCACCGGTCTGTTTAGCCTTTTCCTGTCCCTCTCGGTGCTCCCAGCTCATGGTTAATCATCAGTGTTTTCTGGACACTGACGACGTCCCCACAGCACACGTTTGGTCAGTTTCTGAATATAAACTGTGTGTGAAACATTTTGGACCAAACAGGTCCCCATCAAAAACTTTTACATTGTGTGTAAAGTGTCCCCACAAAGCCTGTTGTGTTCGAGTTGTGTGATAACAGACAGGGCTTAGCTGGCCACTAAGAAATACTTTACTTTGAATTTGATTGATTTCTCAGAAGTCTGGTATATGTTTGCATGCATCTCATCTCATATTCAAGATCTGTGTCTTTCATCTAAAATAAAAAAATTAAGTAATCAGAAATATGTAGGAGTTCCCTGAGCAGCTCCTCAGTACTACCGCAGGTCCTTCATCCCAGCAGCAGACTCTTTAATACAACATCAGAATGTAGCACTGCAGCTGTTTCTGCAATATGAGCCATCACTGGACAATATTCTGCACTATGCACATTTATCTATTTATCACTCTTTGCTACAACTGTGCAATATGTCTGTATATCTGTGTTTATATATGTCTGTTTATATAAGAGTGTTTCTTGTGTAAATACGGTTTGTTATTATTAATTATTATTATTATTATAATGAATTCTATTCTATTTTTCCTTTTTCTATACGTTATGTATATATTTCCTCCTATGTCTACTTAATGTGTATTTGTGTTATTCTGATGTTCTGACATTTTTTCCTTTTGAGTTGCTGTAGCACAGGAGTTTCCCCAGTGTGGGATTAATAAAGTCTATCTTATGTTATCTTATCTTGTCTAACTTGACTCTGCCTCAATTAATTGAATGTTTTGGTTTTACCCGTGCTGTGATTTTATACGTCCCGTTTAACGCAGCAGCCGTTGGCAAGAAAAGGGGATGTCAGAACGAGGACTAGACTCCTACCACTTTGGTGACTCTGGGCTGGGTTTTTTATTCTTTTTATTCCCAAATGTTCTCTATCTCAAGATGCCAGACTGATCTGAGAGTAGAAAACTGGAGCTAGCGAGATCAGGATGAGGCTAGTAGAATTTAGCAAGTCATGAAAAACAAACTACATTTTTAATAGCAGCTGCCACCCAGCCGACTCACAGCAACCTGTTTCACAGCCTGAATATTAAAAAAACTCTCTGCTTGTGCGGGGAATCCTGAGTCTCAAAGTCCGCAAGTCGGTCAAATTCTGCACAGTAGTGTCACATAATTACAGTATGAAATAAAATTTCCTGATTCTTTTTTGGTATGGTGCACAACTAGTCGGGCCAAAATTAGCTGTGAACCTGAATTGAAATGAAAGGCTGGATCAAAATGTACCTTTGTGATTGTCTGCCTCACCCTGATGTGTTTCACCTGTTATTGAGCCCTAGTGTCACCTGTCCCTTGTTTGCTTGTATTTAGTCTCCGTGCTGTCTTTGTCTCCTGTCGGATCATTCGGATCGCGTTTGTGTGTTTTGTCTCGGGTTCAGTGCCTTATGTTCTGCCTTCTTGCCTATTTTGGATTATTTTCATGTTTGCCTGCCTGCCTACATCTGGACACTTTTTGTTGTGAGTTTGGTTATTCAATTCCTTCAACTCTGCATTTGGGTCCAAGCCTCGCTAATTCCGTGACAGATCCATGACAAAATGTTTGAAATGAGATGTTGTAGTATCACTTTTTGAGCAGGAGTTTTGTCAAACATTGTTTGGACGCGCTGGTCCATCTTTCGTCCACAGACGGTTCAAGTACATGAAAGGTCTTTGTCTGTTTTAGCTGTCACACTTTCAATCAATACCCTACACTGCTACAGTTTCTACTATATTTTGTCAACGTCATACTGCCACGGCACAACCACAACCCAGATTACTTTTTCTTTATTTATCTGCATTTATTTTGATAGGACAGCTAGGTGAGAAAGGCGAGAGATAGGGGGAAGACATGTTCACGTGTGCCTGCTCTACCCACTGAGCCAACCCGGCCACGAAAAGTAGTGCTTTTTGCAGACTTTTAAAAAATCTGTCCACTGAACTTGAAAAGTTTACGAAGAATCTAAATGTAGTTACAATTTTATTTTAAAAGGAATACAAATCTTGATAAAATCAGTGTTTACACAGTTTATTCATTCCAGAAAGTCTTAACTGGTGTTTGAAGTGGTAGGATAATTGTACAGCTAATTTTCATCTTTATAGCCTAATATCAACCAGAATTCTTTCTATTTTGGGCCATTTTATCAGTAACCTTAACCTTGAAGAAGTTATGTTATAGTAAATTTATGTTAGATGTAAAGTCATCCGTATCTGACGACCCCCATAGGGTGTTTACAGATGTAGACTTCAGGGTTACTAACTAGTTTGAAAATTGAGCCTTTAAAGGTCCTTGCACACAGATTCCAAAACTTTGCACGTTAAGAAATAAAAATGACCTCACGTTAAAAAAAAAAAGATCAGGTTACATTTTCTGTTTTTCTGCATCCATTTGGATCAGGTGTTTTGACACTTCAGAGCCACTGTACAGGCAAACATCAACATCAAGAATGGCATCTTTTTAATACGTGGCTCCAGTATCGCTAGCAGAGGGTCAAACTGAGCCACTGACATCCTGAAGTAAACTTTGTAATTGATCGGGATAATCCTGCAGCTCTTTGATAAGGAGGTGGAACTCTCCTTGTTTTCTGAACAATCTCAGGATTGGATGGACCCATTGGCCCAATCCCAAAGTCCGGACTCACAGACTCACAGACTTGGGTGCGCGTTCTCTTAAAATTTATAAGGGCTTAGGGTTGTTCCAATGTCGAATTTCAAAGGGCACGAGGGTTTGAGTACACACTTACCGAGCCCTTTCCGTGAGTCTGCATCGATGCAGACTTCACCAAAGGGAATTACCCACAGTTCAAAGCGTTGTGACGTTTACTGCGGAGACCGTAGGGAAATCCAGAAATTACAAAAGGTAAACAACAGCATGACACACGACCACGGAACAGACCGACCTGGAATCAGGCAGCCGTCCCCTGGGCCTCGGCCATGTGGAAAGCAACAAACTTAAAATTAAAATTTCCAAACCGGCAAGTGTCAGCAACATCTTTGTTATTAAACGTTGCCAAGGTAGCATGTGATCTCGTGAAGTGCTGTCTCAATCCCATTTATACCTATCTGAGTCCATGTGGCCTCACACTCACTCACTTAGCACCTGAGATCAGTTCAGTCTGTGAGTCTTTAGTCCTTAGTCCTCAGGGCTCACTTTGGGATTGGGCCAGAATCTCCTAATTCTTTTTCTCTTTAAGAAAACAGAGGACAACAAAATCATCCTCACTGCTTGAAGACAAAATGTTGTCTTGTTTTGCAAATTGTATAACCGATTGATAAATATGTATCGGTGCTTAAAGTGATGGTTCGGAGTAATTTCTCCCTAGGGTCCTTTGCACCATGACCTCGAGCCAAACACCCCCCCAGAAGCTTTTTCACCTGGGTCTAACATTGGGAGAGTTAGCGTTAACAGCTGAATAGCTTAGTGCAGGCGCAAATGGATCAAGAGTGTGTCTTGTACATTACCACACTAATAACCCCCGAAATGATACCAAACTTCTACACTAGTACAAATAGTTTATGTTCTTATAAAATAATGGATTGGAAACTTTGTAAGTACACCAGAAGTTTATTTAAATAACACTTGCCTGCTGGCTTCTGCTCTCTACTGCTGCCAGCAGTAAGACGAATGCTTAGGGACGTCTACAATTACAACACCGAAAAGAGATACAACAAAAATATTTATTAGATTATCCAGAAATGCTGAGATTGTGCTGTAAAGTAGTAGTAAATATTAGCAAAAAACACATGACTACACACAGATTAGATTTACTAAAGTGGAAGAGCACCTCACTGGTAAACAAGTAAGGATCTCACACAGTGAAAAATCTCCACAACAGTCTGACACATTATATTTCCACTTCTCTGTGGTTCCTCCTCATGGACTGAAGGAAGAACTGTAGTAGTCCAACTTGGCCCAAAGACGGCGCTCTCACCAAAATAGTGACGACAGTTACCCATGGCCAACTTGTGATGAACTTAAACAACAAAAGCAGTTTGACAAAACACCACATTTCATTCCCAAATGGAGTTTCATGATCCAACCGTAACAAAAGACAGAAACAGAAACAATTGTTTAAATGTTAGATATTTGTTCCTCTCATATGATGATAAGACAACTATTTTAGAAGCTGACACTCACTGTTAGGATGAGGTGTGTTGTGGTTCTCATTCTCCAGAGGTCTGTACTACCAATCCAGATCAACATGCCCTGGATATCTTTCAGTAATCCGGCTTCACTAACCCTAACAACCGCGGTCCTGCATAAGCTGTGTCACGACGGTGGTTAACAAATAGTTCAGTCAACCCAGGGTTAGTTTACAGACAGACAGACAGACAGACAGGCAGACAGACAACCTAGGGTTAGTTTACAGACAGACAGACAGACAGACAGACAGACAGACAGACAGGAAGGCAGACAGACAACCCAGGGTTTCCCAATCCAGCGGCTCGCGCATTCACATAAAAGAGGCGGTGTTTGCACATCACGACCAGTCACAACTACCAGCAGAGATGGGAAGTAACAAAGTACAAATACTTTGTTACTGTACTTAAGTAGATTTTTCAGATATTTTTACTTTACTATTTATTTTAGTGGCGACTTTTTACTTTTACTCCTTACATTTTAACACGAATATCGGTACTTTCTACTCTACTTGGTTCGTTACTTTAGTTTTGTAGGGTCGTCTATCAGGAGTGATTGTGAGTGCATGTCGGAAAATAGCGCGGACACGCGCCTCACACCGCGAGCCACACGGAGAAACAAATGAGAGAAAAGAGAAAGACCCACTCTGTCCGGAGGATAATCAGTTAGATGGTGTGTGTGTGTGTCCTTGAGATCTGTAAGTCGTATAACTTCTGTTGTCAGTTAATTTAAGCCTGTTGTTGTATTGGTCTATAGTTCTTGCAAACCTAAAGTAAGTTAGCTAGTGATTTAGTTGTTTGTGTTCTTCACCTGTTAGCTAGGTTGCACGTTGCTTGATCTGATTAAAGCATCAAAAGAGAGAAGTTGTCTCCGTCCGTGTTTTAACACACACACCTGGGGGGGCGAAGTTGGAAACCAGAATGGTCAGCTTTAAATCCAGTCCTAATCTAGTCCTCTCTAACAAGTTTCAAATCATTTCACTGGAGTTACCGTTATTTTTCGTGTCATCAATACCGAATTCAATCTAATTGATAATATACTTGACGCACCACTACAAGACGACTCGACAGACTCTGCATTAATTTTCGGCAAATCCTTGCAGCATGATGGTGGTACCGTTAGCACTAGTAGTATGGATGGAGACATGAGAGATCCCAGAGATTCAGCAGACACGCAGCAAGACATTCCCAATCATCCTTGGCCTTATCTGAGAGAGATGTTTAGGCATCAAGAAGGACTTCTGGCGAATAAAGTATGGGGAACTTCTTAATTAATGTCTGTTTAGTAATTAATATTGTATCCTTTATTTTCTTTCCAGAAGCCATATTTGAGCACACACACATACATGTAGATTCATTTAAATGTTAAGGGGAAGATTAAGAAAAGAGAAAATGGATCTGTGAATTCTCACAGAATCTCAATTGAATTCATATCTTGCTACTCCCAGTCCCAGTCTCTGTCACAATAATCATATATGTGATGTTTTAGGCCTTGGCAGACTTTCATTTAAAATGTAGGCAATGGCATATATATATATAAACAGAATTTTTTTCCATGTCTACTGAAGTTTCTCAGCTTGCACTCTAGTAACATTTGTGTGGTCCAGGTTGCTTTGCATAAGAAATGGTTGTCATTCGCAATGCTACTTTTACTTTTATACTTTAAGTAAATTTCCAAGCCTGTACTTTGTTACTTTTACTTGAGTAAAGAAGTTAAATCAGTACTTCTACTTTTACCAGAGTATTTTTTAACACAAGTATCTGTACTTCTACTTGAGTACGAGAAGTGAGTACTTTTGCCATCTCTGTCTACCAGAGCCGCATATTTTATATAAGAAGAGAAAACTATAATTCTACATAAATATGAAGAACACCGACAGGGTTTTACAGGCAAAACACAATACAGTCGTTGCTTCCTAAAACAGGAAGGAAAGCTGGCAAAAAAAATAGCCGACGCCGTAGATGTGTAAATCACAATGCTTATTAATATCACTTCCCCATCAGTCAGGACCAAGATCTGACCATAATTACACTTGTGCTTTCCATAAACTGTTGTTGCTGTAGCTTATTATTTCAGTTGCAACCTTGGCAGTGGTAAGCCATCATGAGAGCAAATAAAAGATATAAAAACATAATTCAAACCGCTGTACGTATTGGCGACACACGGCTCAAGAAGTCGACAAATAGCAGATATGTAATTCCCTCCCATTAAAATATATATATTTCATAAAAATACCCATCAGGGAATGTTAACGGGGTTTTCGTTCTCTAAATGTTTTAACTTTTATGAGCGCACCTCTCTCTCTCTCTCTCTCTCTCTCTCTCTCTCTCTCTCTCCACACCGTGCTCCACCTGATCTAAGAACGGTGACGCCGTACTGATTGGTCAGTAGGTGGTGCTTTAACACCGATTGATCTCTAATCTCCAACATACCATATTGCTCCTGACCAGGTTAGGTGTGCAGCAGAAGTTACCACGGTGATTGAACACGGTAACAAGTGATCCACCGTCATGGTACACAAAACCCGGGGTTGAACCTGAAGTTACCTTGTTAACGCCAAATCTTGCTTTGTAGTACAGGCCTCAGTTTCACTGTGATAATGACAGACTCCAGAGCCAAACTAACAGATGTATTAAGGGATGACCCAGCACCCCTCCTCTCTCTCTCTGTATGTGTGTGTGTGTGTGTGTGTGTGTGTGTGTGTGTGTGTACCTGCAGGAGATGTGCTGTCCTTCTCAGGTAATATCTTCCAGATGTAGTGAGGTTGTCTTCCAAACTTTGAAATCCTTAATCCTTGCTCTCATGTGGCTCCTTGAGATTCACTGCAAACAGTGATGAACCCCCACACTCCTCTAAACGTTTCTAAATTTAACATAAATGGAACTGTTAAAATATGCTGAATTGATATTTGGCTACACACATGCACACAGTGGCCAAAAAAATCCATCAATGCAGCTTGAAGTAGTAATTCACGAGGTGCCAGATGCAACAAGTAAAACTGTGCGTGCACACAAAGACAGAAATATGCATACGCATTATTTTTCTCAGATTTATAAAGCCTCCACTTAATCCGGATTCTGGTTTGAATCTGATTCATTGTGGAACCGGGAACACATGCACAGCATAATTTCCACTCCCACAGTTCCACACAATTCCAACAGTGCCATGCTAGACCAGACTCCCAACAACCAATACTCTATATGGCACGCAGTAATGTGTCACAGACAGTTTACCTTGCTACCTTTATTGCATTGGACAGTAGGTGCCAATGCAATTATGTTTATACATTATACAAGAAAAGTAAAATGTTGGTGTATCATTAAGATTATGTCTGTAAACCCCTCACATTACAGGATCATTCTATTTGTGAAACTAAAATTGCTATCTCATTATTTAGATTTTATCCCATGACTATAACTTTTTTTTCATCTTAATTTTTTTTGTAGGTCATCAACTTGAATGGTTATGGCATTGCAACTCACTAGACCTAGAACTAGTAATAGGTAGTCCTGCCCATAGTTGATGTTCAGTCCTCTGCTCAATTTGTATTGTCTTCACATCTCACAGAATTCCTTTTTTCTCCATCCTTAAAAAAAAACTACTGAATGCATTTTCCCATCTTCATTGTAGGCAGCCAGGATCTTACATCACTCCTCTGTCTACCTCCAAAAGCATTTTGCCTGTTCATCACCACAAATAATTCTCCTTCCTCCGGACCTAAACCCCACAACACACCTGTGAGAGCTACAGGAAACTACTCCTGGCAAACCAGTAGAGATGCACCGATTACAACTTTCTCGGCCGATTACGATTTTCATTGAGTTAGACCAGCCGATACCGATTTTAGCCCACTAATATTTATTTTCTATCTTTTTTTTAATAGAATTTCACATCCACCTTGATGCTGAGAAAGCATTCGACAGAGTGGACTGGTTGTTTTTAGAGTATACTTTAAAGAAATTGGGATTTCATTCTAAATTTATCAATTGGATTGGAGTGATGTATCTGAACCCTACCTCCAAAGTTAGGGTGAATGGCTATATCTCGGATGAATTTGGGCTTAAAAGAGGAACCAGACAGGGTTGTCCCCTCAGCCCCCTGTTGTTCGCAATTAGTATAGAACTATTGGCAGAGTTGATTAGGGAAGATCAAAGAGTACAAGGAGTAATTGTCGGGGACACAGAGTTCAAACTGTCACTGTATGCCGATGACGTTATTTTATATATTTCTAACCCATTGACTTCTGTTCCTGCATTGTTAGAGTGCCTGAGAGAATTTGGATTAGTTTCGGGCTATAAAGTCAATGAAACCAAGTCACAAGCTTTGTGGTTGGTAGGGGACAAACCAAAGGAATTGGACAAAATAGCTCCATTTAACTGGCCCACCCGGGGCTTCAAGTATTTGGGTGTGGTTATTACGCCTCATGCTTCCCAATTGTATAATGAAAATTATGGTAAACTAATGTCCAAAATCAAAGCAGATGTGGGGCGTTGGGATATTCTCCCCTTGTCTTTAATAGGCAGAATAGAAGTGGTAAAGATGAACATTCTCCCCCGTCTTTTGTATCTTTTCCAAGCCTTGCCTATATGGATACCGACATCTGTCTTTAAAAATCTGGATAAGATGATTTCTACATTTGTGTGGCAGGGGAAAAAACCCAGGATCCGGAAGAGATTACTGTGCAGCCCTAAGGGAGTTGGTGGCTTGAGTCTAGCTAATTTTAAACTGTATTATGGGGCAGCACAGTTACGAGCAATAGTAGAGTGGGTGATTCAAGATGTGGATACAAATTGGTTGTGGTTGGAGAACTTCTCGAGCCCATCGGTTCCCTTGGAGACGGCATTATTTTTTGAACAAAAGAAATGGAGAGAACTTAAAATACAAAATGAATGGATTACCTGTACTCATCGTATATGGTCAATGTTGAGGAAGAGATTGGGTATCCCTCTAACAACTTCACGTGCACTTCAAATAGCCAAATTGAATGACTTTCCCCCAAGTAAAACAGATCCTGGTTTCTTGATTTGGGCAGGGAGGGGACTGATAACTGTACACCAGATGTTTGATGGGGAAATCCTAAAATCCTTCAAACAATTACAATCAGTTTAAGGATCTTTGGGACCCGGCTATTCATTATTTTGGCTGGACATAATAAGGTGTGAGTGAAGAGGGATTCTCTTGCCCTTTTTTTTTTTTTTTTTTTTTTTAATGCAACAATATGTAGATAAAGAATACTGCTGAAAAAATGTAATTATTACTTTAGATACCGATTGACACTTCACGATTACTTACTTATTATGTATGCTATATATATATATATTTCTTTTTTTTTATTTTAGTGTAAGATACTGCCGAGTATGCCATTGTTCTTCTATGTTTGTAAAAAACAAAAGTCAATTAAGATGTGCATTTACTTAAATAAAAATGTTCAAAAAAAAAAAGAATTTCACATCCAATATCCAACTAAATAAATGTGTTTTGGGTTTTTGGTGTCGTCCCTCCACGCCCTACTTTCTCCTTGCAGGTGTTGCATATTGCAAACTTGTTATCTTCTGCACACACGCTGAAGAATGTCCAAACAGCTGACATGTTGCAAAAACCTGGAAAAATTGGGGTGTTCTAAAACTTTTGACCGGTTGTGTACAGTATATATTTCTTGAAGCTGCCCTTTCTTATGCATCTTTGTAGTTTTGCTTATTTAAAGCTAATGTACGTGTACTTACTACTTGTTGTCTGGAGTTTGCACCTTCAGGGTTGCAAGCACTTAATTCTAAGTTGCTTTGGATAAAAGCCTCAGCTAAATAACATGTAATGTAATGCAAATATACTGTATATATTAGGGGTGTGACGATCGTTGCGAGATTAAAACGTGACGAGATTTCTCGTCGAGGTAAAAAGTTGTCTCGTGAGGCGATGTGATGTCAGCGTGATGGAGCGTGAAATTACTGAAGATCCCCCTGCCACTTTTAAATCATTTGTGTGGCAACATTTTGGTTTTCCTGCGGAAATAATAAACGGCAAAAGAGTGACAGACAAGACGAACGCAATATGTAAACATTGTAAGAAAAAAATGCCGTACTACTAACTACTACTAACTAACTAACTAACTAACTAACTAACTACTACTAACTACTGCACCCGCGAGTCACGGGTGCAGTAGTTAGTAGAGAGCTGTGGTGGTGCTGTAAGTGTTTTTGCATAGTGCTCGTGTTAGCCGCGGTATACGGCATTTTTTTCTTACAATGTTTACATATTGTCTTCGTCTGGTCTGTCACTCTTTCGCCGTTTATTATTTCCGCAGGAAAACCAAAATGTTGCCACACAAATGATTTAAAAGTGGCAGGGGGATCTTCAATAGTTCCATCACGCTGACATCACATCGCCTCACGAGACAACTTTTCACCTCGACGAGAAATCTCGTTCTCGTGAACCCAGTCTCGTGATGTGTCTCGTCTCGTGGAGTAAGCGTCTCGTCACACCCCTAGTATATATCACAAAATATCTTAAGGAGTGAGTAAAGGAGCTGAATAAACAATTAGAAATACATTGTTTTGTTTAATCGATCAGAACATAAAGACACCAAATGATTTAGTTAAGTTGGGAACAAACACAGCAGGACACCCTCTGATTCCCTGAGTAAACCGACCAAGATAGTTAAGCATTTGGTCATTTTTGCATAGTATGTTTGTTGGTGATTTGTTCATGAATTAGACTTGACTGACAGAAATAATCATTCAGCAGAACCAACTCAATATTCCAGCAGTTGTCCAAATAGTTCCCGGTCCATGGAATTAGTTTCTTGTTCTCGTGTGTTTGTGTTTGTTTGGGGGCCCATCAGACTTCATATGTTTCCATTTGTAGATAATAGTTATAGTGAAGCAATTATGTATTATTAGTTCTGCTTTTTAGTTAAATATCTTGTCAACATGTATTACCGAATACTAAATGCAATGTATCTTGGCTGTGATAACATTTTAAACTAAGATATTATATATTATGCTCAGCATGTATTGTAAGTGTTGTCAATGTGAGCGTGCGGATGTTAGCATTTAGCTCAAAGCACAGCGGTGACTAATTACAGCCTAACAAAGCTGTCAGCATGGCTATGGATTTGTTTTCCTTCATATTTTTGTCAAATTGACCATGATCACTTAGACTTTAGGCTTTTAAGGCCTTGGTCTAATTCTGAAAACTAACACAATTATGTTTATGATCTCCACATGTGGTATGTATGAAAGGTCAGCATCTGGTTCTATCATGATTAACAAATTATATAAAGTTTTGTGTTCTAATAGCATTTTATTTTGAATACTTTTTATATTCATGTGATACTGAACACATTTATATAATTATTGCCTTTAGTCAAACTATCCTACTGGTAAAGATTATGCAGACAACTCCATAAAAGAAAAGTTACGATGTTAATTACAACCAATAAACCAATACGATATGTTTTCTGGGGAGCAAGGAACCAGTGTGCGATTTTCCAAGTTGGGGGGGGAAGTGTGGGATTTCCCCCTTTCTGGTCTACATGTCCCTGACTCTGCTGAATTGGGGACAAAATGTATCCCCCCCTCAAAGTGATCAATGCTACTTCACCAATAAACCATATATTATATACCTAAAATAGAAGTATTTCAAACTAAGTAACGTGAACAGTCTATAGTGAGTTAAAACGATAAAATCCGAACGGCAGGTGCTAGTTGTGTTAAGCCGCTACAGAGCTCTGACGCATAAGCGGCAGTTGGTAGCTGTGTTTAGCTGCCAATAGGTGACTGTGAGCCGGCTACACGCATCGCCAGAGGACGGTGCTTTCAGGGGCCGTGGTGTGTAGTTTAGCCAAAGTGAGCGTCATGCGGCGATGACAGTTAAATGTAGGCAACAAAACGACTCGTTAAGTTTAGGAAAAAGATCGTGGTTTGGATTAAAACACCCCGGTGGAATGAACATGTGTTTCCTAGGGAATGGTTGTAATGGGCAATGCTAAGCCGCTTAGAACTAGTATTACTAAAATGGTATTGGATTTAATTCTTGCATGTTTTGTTTTGCTGTGCATGATAAAAAACATTTTTTTCCACAAATCGCAGCAAAAAACATCCTGTCTGATCGATCACACAGCTTGGGGGGAAACCATCTGTTGTTTAATTTCTATGGTGTGCTGCAACTCTTCAAAATGAAGTCATAAACAACTATTAAGATGTCAGTTATTCCGCAAAGCTTTTGGGAAAGAGTGTTTGGCTGCTGCCTGCTGAGTCTGTCCAACTGGGTTTTTGTCTCTTCTGACTCTCAGTCAGCATCTACTGCTGCCAGTTCGCTCTTCAGCGTTTGAAGTTTTCAGTTTGATGTGGAAATAAACATCAAGCCAAACATATGTGATGGTTGTAAATAAGATTTTTTATCAATCATGTTTGGGGTTTCAAACACGATGTGAAAATGTCTTTGTTCGCATGTATAATACAGTTGTCTGAATTAAGTATTTGAATAACGCGCATGCACATAATGCTTCGACACACATCTGTATTAAGAAAAAAAAAAGAAAACTGACTCATAAATAATAAATCCACGTCATGGGCTCTCCTGCTGAAAAAAACGGTCCCATGCAGCGAAAAACACTTCAAGAATCCGTTTTAGAGCTGATTTAAAAAGTGTACTCACCCAGCATGTACTTTACATACTGGGTGAGTACACTTTTTAATCTCAAAACTTCAACAGAAAACTGAATAATGTCAGGTGTTTGTGAATAGTGGAGAGTCCACACTTTTGGAATGTTATCACTGATAACACTGATAATGCCCATTCCATTATCAGTGGTTACCAGCCTTGAGATAGATATGTGTTGTCCACTTTATTCCCTTATAATGCCCATATTTAATGCTGTCTTTAACTTTATCCTAGCCCGGCTATATAGTTTTTCTTAGTGCTGTCAGTTAAACACGCAAACCCATTTTAATGGTGTCAATTTGTCTGTCTGTCTCGGATTATTTAATATTATCTACAGACGGGCCTCTGCCTTCACTCTTAAACCCCTAGATTTAGTTTTATCACCGGTGATATTATTCTACTCATCATTGTTGTGTTGTATGAAAAGGTTGGGTGGGCATTTCACTACGGTAACCATAAGACGTGATAGGCATTGGTTTCTGTTTATTTATAAAGCCATTAATAGCAACTTGCCATCATATATCACATCCTTATTAAATTGGTCTCATAGTCATTATTTGACTCGAAAATTAAATTTGGGGTAACTGCTTTTACTTTTCTTTACTGCTGTGGTTCACACATGATTGTGTGGTGGAAGTTTTCCTTGAAGCAGCAGCGTTAGTGATATTCATGATAAAATCAAAACAAATAACGACTGTTTGAGAATTAAACCAAAGTTTGGTCTTTGAGTATTTATTTACATTTGCAAATGGAGAAAACAGTTTCAAAGGTACATGCAGCACAACTGACAATGTCTTCCTAACCTAAAGTCTAAACATCCAAACATCATATAGTGAAGACCTCTGTTAAGCCACCCCTCTAAATGTGTCTTTTAGCATGGCCATAGTTGAAGAGAGGACATCATTAACAGTCCCACCATTGTCTCACCTTCCCCTCTGCTCTCTGTTCTTAACATTAGCCTAAACAACACTTTTATCTCAGGAGACAGAAAGCTACGTAGTTCTCACTGTTGTAAACAGTCATGCCAGTCAATGCCAGTCATCGGCCTTCTCCACTTCTATCTAAGCAAAAAGTCAACAATGTGAGGAGCTAGTAAAACTAAATAACTCTCTAGGTTATAGTTCACGGTTGCCAACTATTTAACTTGGAGTCTTTTGAATCTACACATGAAGAAGCTAAATATTGTGGCGTTATAAAACAATCTTTAAACAAATGGTTAATATCATTAAACAAATGGTTAAAATAAAATTTGCCACCACAATTGCAAACTACTCCACTGTTGAATGTAACTGCTTTTAACTGCTCTTTTGATGTCCTGTTGTTTGTTTTCTCTGTGATTATTTTTTTATGTGTATTTATTGTTTTATTTGTACCCTCGACATCATTTAAAATGAGGGCATGACCTCAATGATTCCTCAAGATTAAATAAAGGTTGAATGAATGAAAAAAGATATGTAATAATGAGCAGTGAGGATGAAAAAGTGCATCAATAGTTTGATTTTTTATAATTTGATAGTGGTTTGTGTGTTCAAATAATTGGTAGAGTCTGATTGACAGACAGATGAGACACCAAAAGCGCTACTGGTAAGGTGATGAAGAGGAGAGTATCACAGTTTCTCAATGTTTCAAAGGAGCCCTTGTTACACAATAGGAGCAGGAGCTACAGTATGATTGCGGGGTTTGTCAAAATTGCACAAAGCATTGGCAACATACCCTAGAAATCTAGACGCCCCCTAGCGACAGCAAATGTAATTTGCAGCCAGGGTCGTCATAGCAACTCTCCGTTGGCTTGCGAGCTGGAAAAACCAAACTCTAGTCGGGCCAATCACATGGTGTATAGAGTGGGTGGGCGGGGCTTATGGCTGCTGCTGGTGAACAGAGGTCTTCTGGAAGACTTGGAGTTCAGCTTTTCTTTGAGAAAAGAACAAAGAACAGCTCTGAAGTCCTTCTTAAAAAAGGAAGATGTGTTGGGAGTTTAAAGTTTAATCTATCAGCTAGCATTGTTCTGATTGGTTGTAGCGCTATCCTATTGCGTGCAGAGAGAATTTGAAAGCCAACCATTTATCCCGTCTGGCTTGTCAGGCTAATGGCAACATACAATCTAGCTCAAATTGCATTCATTAGGGCCCAAGCGCCGACAGCGGCGAAGGCCTAATATATATATATATATATATATATATATATATATATATATATATATATATATATATATATATATATTTATTTATTTATTTATTTATTTATTTTAAATCCTACCTATCCCTTGCTGCCACTGGGAAAAAAAAAAAAAAATAAAAAAAATTCCCTACCAACCCATGACCTCAACTGACAACCAACCGGAACCAAACATTTTTTTAATGCCTTACTTACCGTGCCATGTAATTGCAATGAGTTGCAATGACTTCTCCATCCTCCGCAATAATCCAGGTCTTCAGAGGTGTTTCACTTGATCTCTGAGAGTGGTTTTCCTTGAAACATAAACAACTGTCAGTCTAACGGCTAACGTCTAACGTTGTTGTTACGTTGTGTTGCATGTTTGTTGACATTATAGCCGCTACTGCTAGCATCTTAACACATAAAACAATATAAGAACAAACACTCACCCTGGGGAAGACCAAACGATGATCATCTTGGAGCCGTTTGGTACCGACGTTGTGGGCCCAACCACAAAAGTTGTATGCCTCCAGACTTTTATAGGCCTTCATTTGCTGTCTGGTGTAGTACGATGTCTGAAGGACCAGATCGTTGGTGATGTCAACAGCCTCAACTGTCGGCAAATCTTTAAGAAAACTCACTCATCTTCATGAGGTACGGGTCACGTCCAACATATCTGTTGTTGGAGCCATTACACCACTTTGTTTTGTTTGTATAGGTATATGTTGGTTATGTCAATATATATATATTATATTAATGTGCAGTTTTATGTTTGAGCACTGGGTGGAGCACTGCATTTGGGAAGGCATAAAGGTAATCAGCCACAGGTACACAGGTGTGTGGAAAACGGGGAAAGCAGACAGCTTTTCACTGTGTTTGTCGTGTCAGTCGTGTCAGTGTTTATGTTTTTTGACAAGGAAAATGGATGGAACCAAGCCAGAAATGAAATTAAATGGACTGTATGCTTGTGTGACGGTAAGCAGGCAGTTATGGGAAATAAATGGGTCACAGCACCGAAATACAGATAAATTGTGGACATTGATTATTGGCACGCAGAACTCGCGTCCAAGTAAGTTCTCCCCTGATCCCACCGTATTGGCCTAATGTAGGAGTTGATAAAATACTCTACATCTGTTAATTAACTCCTTGTATCTATATGGTTTCCACCATAATGACCACGGCCCCTTAACTCAAAATCTGTCAGTTTCACGGAATCGCAAAAGATTTCATGATGGGCCCACGGAAGAATTCTGTGAAATGAACAAGGCCCCTTAAGTTAAGGAAAAGCTCATGGGTGGGCTTACGTTTCCATGACATGCGGGACAACAACGGGACAGTTGGGTTAAGGAAAAGAAGAACGGGACAGTTGGGTTTAGGTAAATCAGAACGAGACAGTTGGGTTTAGGTAAATCAGAACGGGACTGTTGGGTTTAGGTAAAGAAGAACGGGACAGTTGGGTTTAGGTAAATCAGAACGGGACTGTTGGGTTTAGGTAAATCAGAACGGGACTGTTGGGTTTAGGTAAATAAGAACGGGACAGTTGGGTTTAGGTAAAGAAGAACGGGACAGTTGTGTTTAGGTAAAGAAGAACGGGACTGTTGGGTTTAGGAAAAATCAGAACGAGACAGTTGGGTTTAGGTAAAGAAGAACGGGACAGTTGGGTTTAGGTAAAGAAGAACGGGACAGTTGTGTTTAGGTAAAGAAGAACGGGACAGTTGGGTTTAGATAAAGAAGAACGGGACAGTTGGGTTTAGGTAAAGAAGAACAGGACAGTTGGGTTTAGGTAAAGAAGAACGGGACAGTTGTGTTTAGGTAAAGAAGAACGGGACAGTTGGGTTTAGGTAAAGAAGAACGAGACAGTTGGGTTTAGGTAAAGAAGAACGAGACAGTTGGGTTTAGGTAAAGAAGAACGGGACAGTTGTGTTTAGGTAAAGAAGAACGGGACAGTTGTGTTTAGGTAAAGAAGAACGGGACTGTTGGGTTTAGGAAAAATCAGAACGAGACAGTTGGGTTTAGGTAAAGAAGAACGGGACAGTTGTGTTTAGGTAAAGAAGAACGGGACAGTTGGGTTTATGTAAATCAGAACGAGACAGTTGGGTTTAGGTAAAGAAGAACGGGACTGTTGGGTTTAGGTAAATAAGAACGGGACAGTTGGGTTTAGGAAACGTGACACATGGGACATGATCCCCGGTCTCCTGGGTGAAAGTCCTTTGTTGTTTGACCCAACCTCCCCCCCAACCAACCCACTATGCAGATTTTTGGGCTTTCATACTACTCTCTACCTTCGTCACTCTTAATGCTACCTCATCTTCTCAGTGACTTTACATTGGCATTGTTTTCCATGGTGGCCACACAGAAATTTTACGCATTCCGTGCCACCACCACGTAATGAGCTGTTAACAGTTTGTGATCATTTCACGGAGTTCTGTCAGACCAGGCTGATCTGTAAAGTGCTATGAGATTATGATTATACAATATAAATATAAATATAAATAAAATAAATAAAATAAAGTTGAATTGAAATTGAGATTTTGTTACAACCTGCTGCCAAGTGTAACGTTACTGTTAACTAGTGTGACATGCAGCAATGCTTCTGTTGCCTCTAACGTCGGTTTCAGAGCATCAGACAGCACCGAAATGAGGCGCCGAAATCTGCGTTGCTATTCTGTCCGGTAAATACCGTGCACCGGTGCCAACGGATTTTAACATGTGCCGTTCACGTGAAAATTGCGTTGCCTGTATCTTTTCATGGCAACCCTTGATAGAGATTTATCAGCCTACTTTAAAAGGTGCCCTGCCACACAAAACCATTTTTGCATTTTTTTAAATACAGTGGGTACGGAAAGTATTCAGACCCCTTTACATTTTTCATTCTTTGTTTCATTGCAGCCATTTGCTAAGCCTCAACTGTCGGCAAATCTTTAAGAAAACTCACTCATCTTCATGAGGTACGGGTCACGTCCAACATATCTGTTGTTGGAGCCATTACACCACTTTGTTTTGTTTGTATAGGTATATGTTGGTTATGTCAATATATATATTATATTAATGTGCAGTTTTATGTTTGAGCACTGGGTGGAGCACTGCATTTGGGAAGGCATAAAGGTAATCAGCCACAGGTACACAGGTGTGTGGAAAACGGGGAAAGCAGACAGCTTTTCACTGTGTTTGTCGTGTCAGTCGTGTCAGTGTTTATGTTTTTTGACAAGGAAAATGGATGGAACCAAGCCAGAAATGAAATTAAATGGACTGTATGCTTGTGTGACGGTAAGCAGGCAGTTATGGGAAATAAATGGGTCACAGCACCGAAATACAGATAAATTGTGGACATTGATTATTGGCACGCAGAACTCGCGTCCAAGTAAGTTCTCCCCTGATCCCACCGTATTGGCCTAATGTAGGAGTTGATAAAATACTCTACATCTGTTAATTAACTCCTTGTATCTATATGGTTTCCACCATAATGACCACGGCCCCTTAACTCAAAATCTGTCAGTTTCACGGAATCGCAAAAGATTTCATGATGGGCCCACGGAAGAATTCTGTGAAATGAACAAGGCCCCTTAAGTTAAGGAAAAGCTCATGGGTGGGCTTACGTTTCCATGACATGCGGGACAACAACGGGACAGTTGGGTTAAGGAAAAGAAGAACGGGACAGTTGGGTTTAGGTAAATCAGAACGAGACAGTTGGGTTTAGGTAAATCAGAACGGGACTGTTGGGTTTAGGTAAAGAAGAACGGGACAGTTGGGTTTAGGTAAATCAGAACGGGACTGTTGGGTTTAGGTAAATCAGAACGGGACTGTTGGGTTTAGGTAAATAAGAACGGGACAGTTGGGTTTAGGTAAAGAAGAACGGGACAGTTGGGTTTAGGTAAAGAAGAACGGGACAGTTGTGTTTAGGTAAAGAAGAACGGGACTGTTGGGTTTAGGAAAAATCAGAACGAGACAGTTGGGTTTAGGTAAAGAAGAACGGGACAGTTGTGTTTAGGTAAAGAAGAACGGGACAGTTGGGTTTAGGTAAAGAAGAACGGGACAGTTGTGTTTAGGTAAATCAGAACGAGACAGTTGGGTTTAGGTAAAGAAGAACGGGACAGTTGTGTTTAGGTAAAGAAGAACGGGACAGTTGGGTTTAGGTAAAGAAGAACGGGACAGTTGTGTTTAGGTAAATCAGAACGAGACAGTTGGGTTTAGGTAAAGAAGAACGGGACTGTTGGGTTTAGGAAAAATCAGAACGAGACAGTTGGGTTTAGATAAAGAAGAACGGGACAGTTGGGTTTAGGTAAAGAAGAACAGGACAGTTGGGTTTAGGTAAAGAAGAACGGGACAGTTGTGTTTAGGTAAAGAAGAACGGGACAGTTGGGTTTAGGTAAAGAAGAACGAGACAGTTGGGTTTAGGTAAAGAAGAACGGGACAGTTGTGTTTAGGTAAAGAAGAACGGGACTGTTGGGTTTAGGAAAAATCAGAACGAGACAGTTGGGTTTAGGTAAAGAAGAACGGGACAGTTGTGTTTAGGTAAAGAAGAACGGGACAGTTGGGTTTATGTAAATCAGAACGAGACAGTTGGGTTTAGGTAACTGTTGGACTGTTGGGTTTAGGTAAATAAGAACGGGACAGTTGGGTTTAGGAAACGTGACACATGGGACATGATCCCCGGTCTCCTGGGTGAAAGTCCTTTGTTGTTTGACCCAACCTCCCCCCCAACCAACCCACTATGCAGATTTTCGGGCTTTCATACTACTCTCTACCTTCGTCACTCTTAATGCTACCTCATCTTCTCAGTGACTTTACATTGGCATTGTTTTCCATGGTGGCCACACAGAAATTTTACGCATTCCGTGCCACCACCACGTAATGAGCTGTTAACAGTTTGTGATCATTTCACGGAGTTCTGTCAGACCAGGCTGATCTGTAAAGTGCTATGAGATTATGATTATACAATATAAATATAAATATAAATAAAATAAATAAAATAAAGTTGAATTGAAATTGAGATTTTGTTACAACCTGCTGCCAAGTGTAACGTTACTGTTAACTAGTGTGACATGCAGCAATGCTTCTGTTGCCTCTAACGTCGGTTTCAGAGCATCAGACAGCACCGAAATGAGGCGCCGAAATCTGCGTTGCTATTCTGTCCGGTAAATACCGTGCACCGGTGCCAACGGATTTTAACATGTGCCGTTCACGTGAAAATTGCGTTGCCTGTATCTTTTCATGGCAACCCTTGATAGAGATTTATCAGCCTACTTTAAAAGGTGCCCTGCCACACAAAACCATTTTTGCATTTTTTTACGGAAAGTATTCAGACCCCTTTACATTTTTCATTCTTTGTTTCATTGCAGCCATTTGCTAAAATCAAAAAAGTTCATTTTATTTTTTCATTAATGTACACTCAGCACCCCATCTTGACAGAAAAAACAGAAATGTAGACATTTTTGCAAATCTATTAAAAAAGAAAAACTGAAATATCACATGGTCATAAGTATTTAGACCCTTTGCTGTAACACTCATATTTAACTCACAGGCAGTCCATTTCTTCTGATCCTCCTTGAGATGGTTCTACTCCTTCATTGGAGTCCTGCTGTATTTAATTAAACTGATTGGACTTGATTAGGAAAGGCACACACCTGTCTATATAAGACCTTACAGCTCACAGTGCATGTCAGAGCAAATGAGAATTATGAGGTCAAAGGAACTGCCCAAGGAGCTCAGAGACAGAACTGTGGCAAGGCACAGATCTGGTTACAAGGTTACAAAAGAATTTCTGCAGCACTCAAGGTTCCTAAGAGCACAGTGGCCTCCATAATCCTTAAATGGAAGAAGTTTGGGACAACCAAACTGACCAAACATCCAGCCAAACTGAGCAATTGTGGGAGAAGAGCCTTGGTGAGAGAGGTAAAGAAGAACCCAAAGATCAGTGTGGCTGAGCTCCAGAGATGCAGTAGGGAGATGGGAGAAAGTTCCACAAAGTTAACTATCACTGCAGCCCTCCACCAGTCGGGGCTTTATGGCCCGACGGAAGCCTTTCTTCAGTGCAAGACATATGAAAGCCTGCATAGAGTTTGCCAAAAAAAACATGAAGGACTCCCAGACTATGAGAAATAAGATTCTCTGGTCGTCTGATGAGACCAAGATTGAACTTTTCGGCTTTAATTCTAAGCAGTATGTGTGGAGAAAACCAGGCACTGCTCATCACCTGCCCAATCCAATCCCAACAGTGAAACATGGTGGTGGCAGCATCATGCTATGGGGGTGTTTTTCAGCTGCAGGGACAGAACGACTGGTTGCAATTGAAGGAAAGATGAATGCGGCCAAGTACAGAGATATCCTGGAAGAAAACCTCATCCAGAGTGCTCAGGACCTCAGACTGGGCCGAAGTTTCACCTTCCAACAAGACAATGACCCCTAAGCACCCAGCTAAAATAACAAAGGAGTGGCTTCGGAACAACTCTGTGACCATTCTTAAGCCCTGACCTAAACCCAATTGAGCATCTCTGGAGAGACCTGAAAATGGCTGTCCACCAACGTTCACCATCCAACCTGACGGAACTGGAGAGGATCTGCAAGGAAGAATGGCAGAGGATCACCAAATCCAGGTGTGAAAAACTTGTGTGAAGAAGACTCCTGGTTGTGCTAGCTCAAAAGGGTGCTTCTACTCAATACTGACCAAAGGGTCTGAATACTTATGACCATGTGATATTTGTTGTTTTCAGCAACTGCACAGCCTATTTCTCTCTTAAAATGTTTTCAGAAACACGTTTCGGTGAACTATTTTAGTACAATATGAGATCGTATTCTGAACGAGCCGCCATGACAGTCTGGCTTTGAATTTCCGGAGAAACCAGACCCACGTGACTCGTTCGTCCAATCAGCGGTTTTCATTTCTGGGGGACAATGATTAGAGCCGCCTGCTGTTATAGAGACGTATTACGTCTCGTCTCTTCGGTGTGTTCTGAGATACTGTTTTGACCACCTCGGGGAGACTGATCAGTCCGACTACCTTTCTGCCGAGGGGCGGCCGTCTGGTCGGTGTGTCTCGACCTTAAGAGTGGAGTGTGATGAGAAGGCATGTAATGGGAAATGCACCTAAAACAGTTTACTTGTTTATAACTTTCGAAGATAATCAAAGTTTAATCCAAAGATGAGAAATGTTGTGTTGATATTCCATAATCAATGTGCTACAGCAAATAAATGTAAATGTTGAGGACAACATTTAGTTTGCAGGGGAGGAATGTGGCACTGGTAAAAGCAGGCCCTTTAATTTAACATGTTTAACACAACACACAAGACTCAAGCTGATTTTGTGCTTGATTCCCCCCTCGCGACAATGCTTTAGCAAAGCCCAAATTTTTTGATGGTTCTCAAGATTATTTTGCCAGATTTTTCTGTTGTGTGAGGTACCTTAAGAGTGTTTTTTACATCCCCTATCTGTTTGGAAGTCTTGGATGCCTGCATAATCAGCAGGTAACCTCCATATGAGCACCGATCTCCCCAGAAGACCAGCCCGGGCAGCATGGTTCTTCCTGCCAGCTGTCCGCAATGTTTGTATGCTCTAAAGTCATGTTTAAACACGTGAGATTTCCGGTTTTGAGAGTCGGGACTCTGTTTGTGAGTGTAATCTATGTGCGGTGTGCTGTTTTGGCTAAATTGTTAACTGTTGCATGTATCATGATGTGTGGGGACTCTCCCATTTTCAACATCTGTTAAGATTTGAAAAATATTTTAGCGTAGGCCAGGCATTAGACACCTGTGAACAATTATGGCTAAACTCAGACTGATTAAGCATGTTTTACTTACTCCGCACATGTAAACTATTCCTGGGTTATTAGTGAGCCAGTAATTTACTTGTCATGCGTCAAGTCTCAATTAAAGTTGTAGTGCAGAGAAACTGATCTTGTCCAGTTGTTCATCTGGCAGCCTGTCTACTGCCATGACCCATGCTCTTTTTATTCAGCAGTGTCTTTGTATTCTAATGCATTGTATGTTATTGTTGGGCAGGATGTTAATAATTGGCTCCTAGTTACACCTGGGCCTGGTGTTCCCAGTCCATCAGATGCTCCTGTTTTTCACTTATTCTCCCTCCTCTATCCTGCAGGCATACTGCCGTTCATGTGAATCCTGAAAGAGACATGAGCTCCCCAGAAAGCCTCATTTAAGAAATTTAGGGGACGCGCTATTATATCATAAGTTTTGATGCCACTGTTTTTTTCTGTATCAATTTATATTTTCCCTAATATTTAGGTTCCTGAAATAAATAACTAATACTAAAGCATTTGTCAACGTACATGTTTATTCATACATAACAATTTCAGAATTTTTTTTCTTTATGTCTAATTAAAACAATGGTGTCTATTCCTGCTGTGGCCAACCATGCATGAGGGCACACTCAGCATACATTATGCATTGTACGTTGTCTGGTTGTGTGATGTTTCAATTGTATATTTGTAGGGTGTTGATATAGTTTGATGCATAGCCTACTGTATGATGGTGTATTTGCATTGCTGCATTGTTGCCTCTGGAATGTTTTCCTATGCAGCAAGCATTTGGTGCTCTGTTTAGAGTAGCTGTTGGAAAAGTTTTCCTGCTATGTTTGGAAGACCAACATTTTCAAGATTACTAACTCTGAACGCTTGGCTTTAGTCTGCAATTTTAACCTTTTCTGGCAGCGCATCAATTTTTTTAGCTGTAGATGGACTTCATTTAAACTCTGCAGGTGCCTGTGCCCTATCCTCCAACATCTCCTACTGTATCCGTCATCACTGTAGTTCCACCAGTGTGCCACAACAGACTCAAACCGAAGTGGCTGCTTGTGTGTCACCACGAACCCAAGCTGAAACTGAAACAGTCCCCGCCCATGCTTCTTCCAGGCCGGATCGGTCTCTCAAACTTAGATTTTTCCTGATCCCAGTCCCTGTGATAATGGTTCCACTCACACGTATAGACTCCCCTCTGGGCTAGGATCGTCTTTTGTTAATAAACTTTGTGGTAGTAATTCCTTAACTTAATTAATTGAAATATTTCTTCAACCAACTCCCGCTAATGGGCATAGTGTTTCTAATACCTCTATCCCTTTCTTTACTCCACTGAGTTTTAAAAAGCGCAAGGGTCTTGGTATAATCCATCTGAACATCAGAAGCTTACTTAAGAACTTTGACCATCTCACTATTCTAGTTGAACAGACTACTCCTGATATTCTTGTGTTGGGTGAAACCTGGCTTGGGAAGAATATAGATAATTCAGATGTGGCTCTCTATAATTATGATTGGAATATATGTCAAATCTTGTCTCTGTGTCAATTTTAAATGCTGTTTCTCTTCCTAATTGCTTTAAAATTCTAAAGATAACTTCAAGTCTACACTCTTAGACCTAATTTTCACCAACAAGGCTAGCAAATATTCTACTAGCCTTTTCTTTGACCTAGGAGTCAGCAATCACTGCCCCATTGTCTGTGTAAGGGATGTGTAGGTAAAAAAGACAAAGTCTCAGGTGGTCTCCAAGAGGAACCTTAGAAAGTTTGATGCAGAGCGTTTTTTTGGGGGATTCAACAGATTTAGACTGGAGTTATATGGGCCAGTTTGATGATGTTGAGGTCGTGCTTGACTCTTTTGTAACTGCATTTAATTACTTTGTAAACAAACTCACCCCATATAAAAGGACCAGTATTAAAGATAGGGTAGTGCCATGGGTTACTCATGAGTTATCTACCCTCTTCAATAATAGGAATAGTGCTTGGACCCGTGCCCGACGCATTGGTGACCCCCAACACTGGCTGTCCTTTAGTCAACTCAGAAATAAATGTACTTCACCTGTAAGAAATGCAAAATCTGAATACTTTTTAAATCTAGTCACCACCTCTTATTCTAATCCCACCAAATTCTGGGGTGCAATTAATATCACTAAAAGTCAGTCTCCAGTGCTCTGCCCTTCAGCATCAAAGTAAACGACTGTATGACGGTATTAGCCTTGCCTTTAATAAGCACTTCTCTGAAGCTGGTCATTTATTCGATAAGCTGTTTCCTGGCCCCCCTCCCTCGAAGGTCTCTGATTGTAGTCCCACCCTGGACTATGTCTCATATTTTTCCTTTCAGCCATTTACATCTTGTGAGGTCCTCAGAACTTTCAACACAGTCTCACGGCAGTTTGTGAAATTGTCACGTTATTTTTAATCTATTGATTCTGTGACGAGGTGCAGGGAATTAGAGGACCCAAATGCAGAGATACGGCAGGCAGGCAGGCAGGCAGGTAGGAGAAGGTTTGAGCTCAAGGGTTTAACACAAACAGGGAGCAAAATGAAGGAGATCCAAAAAGAAAAAAAAAGGAAACAAACTGACCATGCAAGACACAAACAAAACGATCTGACACAAGACAAAGGGAACACAGTGGCTAAATACAAGAGGTAATGAGCAAACAAGGAACAGGCGATACAATAGGTGAAACACATTAGGAGTGGCAGAGTAATCAACAAAGGCGGGAAAACAACCGGGGACAGTGGACACTAGGGAACTGGACTCGTGGATCAGGGAACTGGACTCGGGGATCAGGGAATTGGGGACAGCAGCGGAGACGGAATCCTTCAGGCAGCCAGCAACGAAGGCGATACCGGCTGAACTGGACGTAGAGGGCAAAACGCTCCGGCGACCGGCGGTGACGGCAAGATCCTTCTGGTGGCCGAGCAGGCGTTCTCAGGGGTGTTCTCAGGGGCACCGGAGACCGGCAAAGTCAAAGGGGTGGTCTCAGGGGTGAATGGAAAGGGCAAAGTCTCTGGGGGAAGGGTCATAGCCAGTTCAGGGCGGCCGGACGTCAGCCAGGGTCCAGGGAGGCTGCTAGCCAGCCGGGGTTCAGAGAGGCTGCTATCCAGCAGGGGTCCAGGGAGGCTGCTAGCCAGCCGGGGTTCAGAGAGGCTGCTAGCCAGCCGGGGTTCAGAGAGGCTGCTAGCCAGCCGGGGTTCAGGGAGGCTGCTAGCCAGCCGGGGTTCAGGGAGGTTGCTAGCCAGCCAAGGTTCAGGGAGGCTGCTAGCCAGCCGGGGTTCAGGGAGGCTGCTAGCCAGCCGGGGTTCAGGGAGGCTGTTAGCCAGCCGGGGTTCAGGGAGGCTGCTAGCCAGCCAAGGTTCAGGGAGGCTACCAGCCAGCCGGGGATCTGGGGGGGCTGCTACACAGCTGCAACTCTGGGGGGCTGTCAATCCACTGTACAAAGGGGGTGATAGGAACAATCTGGATAACTATCATCCGATCTCGACACTTCCTTGCCTGGCTAAAGTACTTGAGACCTTAGTCAACTCTCAATTAAAGTTTCTTGTCAAGCCACTCTATTCTTAGTCCACACCAATCCGGTTTCAGACCCAACCATAGTACCATCACTGCTATCACTCTAGTTACCAATAACATAGTCTCGGCCTTGGACATGAGGAAGCACTGTGCGGCCCTCTTTGTCGACCTCTCAAACGCTTTTGACACGATCACAATCTAATTTAAAAAAAGTTGTCTGATATCAGCATGGATATGGGTGCCTGTGCATGGTTTCATAATTACCTATCTTGCAGGTGTCAATGCGTGAAGTCACCACTTGGCAATTCTGATTTTTTTATCCATAACAAAGGCTCTGTATTGGGTCCTGTACTCTTTACCATCTATATTAATGAGCTAGTCTCTTGTATGATGCAGATGATACTATTCTTTACTGTACTGCAAATAAACTGGAATTTCCTATTTTTTTGGGATCATTAAAAAATCTCTCTCTCTCTCTCTCTCTCTCTCTCTCTCTCTCTCTCTCTCTCTCTCTCTCTATCTAAAACCACAAGCTGCTACTGACAACTTGCAGCTTTCCTTTAACTTATTACAGGACACTCTCTGACCTTAAACTAGTCCTTAACTCCAAAACCAAATTTATGTTATTTTCAACAGCTAGAAATGTTGATTTTACGAAACTTCATATTTTAACTGTTGATGGCTCTCCTATTGAGAGAGTTACTGATTACAAATATCTTAGACTGTGGCTTGATGAGAAACTCTTATTTAAGACTCATATTGACTGACTCCCCTCCAAGCTCTGACAGAAGGTGGGCTTTCTATACAGAAACCGGTCTAGCTTTCCTTTGCTTAGTAGGAAGAGTTGTAGAAGCAGTATTTTTATCAGTATTATACTATGGTGATGTAATCTATAGGCATGCAGCTACATCTACATTGGAACAATTAGACTCTGTTTATCACTCCACCCTTAGATTTATGACCGGTGATAATACACACCACTGCATTCTCAATAGTAAGGTTGGCTGGTCCTCTCTTTCCTTGAGGCGCAGTTACCACTGGCACCTCCTGTTGTCCTCGGGTCAAATTTGACCCATTTTCTAAAAGTTGTTATATCAGAAATTTGGGTTTCTTTCAACCACATTTTAAAACAAAATAATGTGGATGGTTCCCTACAGCGCTCTTCACAAGTTAAAGGTCCCATGGCATGAAGATTTCACTTTATGAGGTTTTTTAACATTAATTTGAGTTCCCCCAGCCTGCCTATGGCCCCCCAGTGGCTAGAAATGGTGATAGGTGTAAACCGAGCCCTGGGTATCCTGCTCTGCCTTTGAGAAAATGAAAGCTCAGATGGGCCGATCTGGAATCTTCTCCTTATGAGGTTCAAGGTTCAAGGTGACTTTATTATCCCCGAGGGGCAATTTGGATTACAGCCAGCAGTAACAAATATATGTACCAAACAGCAACAAATAAACACAACCACAGTACAACATAATTTAAATTTGAATTCACAGGATAGTATTAAGAATGGGGATAACAGCCGGGATAAATGACCTTTTAAATCTATTTGTTCTGCATCGCGGCAGACTATATCTAGGCCCGGAGGGTAGCAGCATAAATTCACCCCACAAGGGATGACTCAAATCAGCCAGGATGGCTCTCGCCTTCTTCAAGGATCTGACCTTATATAGGTCATGTAGACCATCTAACAGTGTGCTGCACACCTTCACGATACCTTGCATTCTGTTTTTATATATAAAAGCATCCAAAGAGCACCATGTCATGGGACCTTTAAATAAATGATCAGTTCACTAATCATTGAATTTGGGTGTTTCATTTTATAGCATGTAAAGAAAATAATCGATAATAGAACATTGAAAAATGCAGGAAAAAAAACTGAAAAAAAAGTGACAAAAAGAAAGAAAAGTGCAGAAAAATATTGACAGAAACTTTGAAAAAAAGTGAAAAAAACATTGGATTTCTTTTTACATTTGAACCAGAAAAACAAAAAGTTGCATCATGGTCGATTGGGAAGACAACACAAGAGTTAAGGCCATTAGTGGTAAACTTCCTCTCTATATCTCCTCTCTATTACATTGGAATATTGGCTTCTATCAAACCAGATCCAGCAATTGGCTCACTCTTAGGGTTACTTGAGCGCTCAGATCTTGGTAAAACGGCCTTTTTCTTCGATGCCTCTAGCACATGGAACGCTCTCCAACAAACTCTGAGGTTACAGGTCCTCCCATCTGCTACTGTTTTTAAACATTTGGTGTTTAATCTCCGCTCCTTAAATTGCAACTGTTTTTTAGTTTTGCTTATGTTTATTTGTCATTGCAGCTGTTTTTTGTGTATGACTCTTGACGTAAACTCGTCGTCATTGAAAATGAGGGAAACCTCAATGCCCTTCAAGTATAAATAAAGGTTAAATAAATTTGAGGCTGTGGGCATGTTCATAATTTTTATGGGATGCAGCCGAGGTCGGGTCTGTTCAACAAAGCAACACAAACCATTGCCTGTCAACTGTGGGTTGGCCCTTTTAATGTTTTTAGGCAGAGAGCTTTTTCTTTTTACTTTTTCACTTTGCAACAGTAAATAATTTGTCCATTTCTTTGTTCAGCATTTTCACTATTTGTTTTAATGTACCCTATGTACTGTATAGGGCTAAGACTGTTGTTAAAACGACAGCGTCAGTTGTTTCACCAAAACGACATGTTCACGTTCAAGTGACAAAGAAATATTATGACATTATCGACGGCATTGGACTTCCATGATCATTCTCTAACCATAACCACATAGTTTGTATTATTGCCATGATGTCAATGCTCCTTCGCCAAGTCATTTTAACCCAAACCACGATGATTTCCTAAACCTAACTAAACATCCAGTGTTGTCAAGGCTTTTGGAAAGGCAGTAGAGGAATTGTTCCGATGTTATTAAGGATGGATTCATCTATATTTATTTTTGGTTTTTATTGCAGCATTTTTAAATGCAGAAAACACAACCCCTGAGGAAAGTAATATATGATGCTGTTGCTGTGTTTTCATGTTTTTAGCACTAGAAAACTTTGTTTACAGGCTGTTTGACTTTGATCCGTCATTATTACATTATTGCAACTCTTACATCTGGATTCTGAATCATCTCAAACTTCATCCCTTAAACCAGTGGAAACTAAGGACAGTTTGTGAAACGGTTTATTGAGGTAATTGGCAACAGTACCGTCTCAGCTGGGTCAGGTTAAAGGTATAAGAACAGGGTGGACTCAAAAGAACTTTTTTCCTTTGTGAATGAATATTTTTGCAGGAATGATTAATGGATTCATCTGTTTTCTCTCGAAGAAATAAGACATTGTTTGTTGCTTCCCAAGTTCTGTAACACCTCTGGGACTCATCAAGGATGCAATTATCAGGTTTATTCATGTCAACACTGTTTGCATACAAAAGATCCCTTCACCACCATCCTCCCAAAAAACATCTACTGGAAAAGGGCTTAAACCGGAATTTTTTTACAAGCATGGGTTGCAGACTTCCTCTGGAATTGTGTGGAAGAATGTGAGTGCCAAGTTATTATGGATTTAGAATTGCATTCAAGCATGCACTCACACCATTATTTCTCTTTATTTTTAGGTTTCCTTTTAATAATGCCCTCTGGTAGCATTGCAGAGCCATAAACTTGCATTCTAATGAGTCATTGTTAAGATGAAAGTTTTAATTCTGGTTTAAGGTCAACGGAGAATAAGGTACATATTTTACTGTAAGTGTACATACTATGGGCCCCACTTGAACGATCTAAGCGAACGGCGTGAAGCGCATGGTTCTAAAGGGTTGTCCTTAGTGGTCTTCATTAATCAGAGGTGTGTTTTGCTGTGTGTCCCTGTGTGTGTAACAAGAATAGTGTGTGTGCGCTGTGCACGAGCCCAGGAGCATTTTACTAATGCTCTGTTAAAATAACAATGAAATGCTGCGTTATTGACTTTAGACCAGGTTTTTGTTGGTCAATGGTGTGATCACTTCCCACAGCCTCAAGATAGCAATACTCCCAGAATGCACCTGAACACAGCAGTTAGAAGACAATTAAAAACTATTTAAAAACATTAATAAACAAATTAAAAACATTAAAAGACAACAATAAAATTGATAGTGCAGTATAAGAATAAAAGTTACAGTGCAGTATAAGAAATTAAAGTTAATAAAATAGATTATTTAAAGAAAAGCAACATCAAAAAGATAGGTCTTTAGCTTAGATTTAAAAGAACTGAGAGTTGCAGCAGACCTACAGGTTTCTGGGAGTTTGTTCCAAAGATGTTGAGCATAAAAACTGAACGCTGCTTCCCCCTGTTTAGACTCTGGGGACAACAAGTAGACCTGTCCCAGACCACCTGAGAGGTCTGGGTGGGTCATAGTGTAGTAGCAGATCAGAAATGTAAGACCAGCACGCCCAGAATGCACCTGAACACACCTCCCTGTAAGACCAGCACGCCCAGAATGCACCTGAACACACCTCCCTGTAAGACCAGTACGCACCTGAACACACCTCCCTGTAAGACCAGTACGCACCTGAACACACCTCCCTGCAAGACCAGTATGCCCGGAATGCACCTGAACACATCTCCCTGTAAGACCAGCACACCCAGAATGCACCTGAACACACCTCCTTGTAAGACCAGTACTCCCAGAATGCACCTGAACACACCTCCCTGTAAGACCAGCACGCCCAGAATGCACCTGAACACACCTCCCTGTAAGACCAGTACGCCCAGAATGCACCTGAACACACCTCCCTGCAAGACCAGTACGCCCAGAATGCACCTGAACACACCTCCTTGTAAGACCAGCACGCCCAGAATGCACCTGAACACACCTCCCTGTAAGACCAGCACGCCCAGAATGCACCTGAACACACCTCCCTGCAAGACCAGTACGCCCAGAATGCACCTGAACACACCTCCCTGCAAGACCAGTACGCCCAGAATGCACCTGAACAATCCAATTCAATTCAATTCAATTCAATTTTATTTATAGTATCAAATCATAACAAGAGTTATCTCGAGACACTTTACAGATAGAGTAGGTCTAGGCCACACTCTATAATTTACAAAGCCCCAACAATTCCAACAATTACAGTAATTCCCTCAAGAGCAAGCAGTGCGACAGTGGCGAGGAAAAACTCCCTCTTGGGAAGAAACCTCGGACAGACCCAGGCTCTTGGTAGGCGGTGTCTGACGGGCCGGTTGGGGGTGTGATGAACAGTGGCGATAATAGTCACATTAATAGTGGAACAGTGACTGGATGTAGCGGGGAGCTGCAGGGTTCAGCAGGAAGCAGCAGGGTTCAGCAGGAAGCAGCAGGGTTCAGCAGGAAGCAGCATGACATTGCAGGGCACCGCTGAGCTCGGCAGGGAGTGCAGCAGGACCACAGCGACAGCTGGAACCAGGATCTTGGTGCCAACGTTCTCCAAGGAAATACGCTGGGGGAAAAAAACATAAGGACTCCGGGGAGTAAACTCCCCAGAAGCTAGGATTAGTAACAAGCATTTCTGGGACGGGATACACACAAATAGTGATAGTAAAAGTAAATAGAAAATAGAAAAGGAGAGGAGAGAGCAGCTCAGTGTGTCAGAGGAAGGAAGTCCCCCGGCAGTCTAGAACTATAACAGCGTAACTAAGAGAGACAGGTCATAAGGAGAGGTAGCTTTTTCGGGCTTGGAACTCTCCCCCTGCCGGATCGGGCTTGGCTGGCCTGCCTCCCTCTACTTTGTTATGTATTATTAATCTAACAATTATGAAGAGAAGCAGGTGGGCCAGTTAGGTGAACACTGCAACTCCTCTCTCCCTAACTATAAGCTTTATCAAATAGAAGAGTTTTAAGTTCATTCTTGAAAGCGATTACAGTTTCTGCCCCCCGAACCCAGATCGGGAGCTGGTTCCATAGGAGAGGAGCCTGGTAGCTGAAGGCTCTTGCTCCCATTCTACTTTTAGAGACTCTAGGTACCACCAGTAACTCTGCATTCTGGGAGCGTAGTGCTCTAGTGGGACAATAGGGTATTAGGAGCTCTTCTAGATATGATGGTGCTAGACCATTTAGAGCTTTGTAGGTCAATAGAAGGATTTTAAACTCAATCCTGGATTCAACAGGAAGCCAGTGCAGAGAAGCTAATACAGGAGAAATATGATCTCTTTTCTTAGTTCTTGTGAGAACATGCGCTGCAGCATTCTGGATCAGCTGGAGAGTCTTAAGGGACTTATTTGAGCAACCTGACAGTAGGGAATTACAATAGTCCAGCCTAGAAGTAACAAATGCATGGACTAGTTTTTCAGCGTCGTTTTGAGACAGGATATTCCTAATTTTAGCAATGTTACGAAGATGAAAAAAGGCTGTTCTTGAGGTTTGTTTTAGATTGGCATTAAAGGATATATCCTGATCAAAAATAACTCCTAAATTTCTGACAGTAGTGCTGGAGGCCAGGACAACACCATCCAGAGTAGCTATATCTTTAGATAATGAGGTTCTGAGGTGTTTAGGTCCCAGCACAATAACTTCAGTTTTGTTAGGGATTAACATCAGAAAATTATAGGTCATCCAGGATTTTATATCTTTAATCCAGGATTTTATATCTTTACACACCTCCCTGTAAGACCAGCACGCCCAGAATGCACCTGAACACACCTCCCTGTAAGACCAGTACGCACCTGAACACACCTCCCTGTAAGACCAGTACGCACCTGAACACACCTCCCTGCAAGACCAGTACGCCCGGAATGCACCTGAACACATCTCCCTGTAAGACCAGCACACCCAGAATGCACCTGAACACACCTCCTTGTAAGACCAGTACGCCCAGAATGCACCTGAACACACCTCCCTGTAAGACCAGCACGCCCAGAATGCACCTGAACACACCTCCCTGTAAGACCAGCACGCCCAGAATTCACCTGAACACACCTCCCTGTAAGACCAGCACGCCCAGAATGCACCTGAACACACCTCCCTGTAAGACCAGTACGCCCAGAATGCACTTGCATTTGCTATTTAAACGACACGGGCGCTGGACAACTGCGTCGGTCTTAAAGTAGCAAAGACACTTGTGTCGGGCTTTGCGCTGTGCAAGAAAGGGCCCTATAAGTGAATACCATATCAAGGTGTAAGTCTAAAGGGAACCAAGTTTTCTACAGCACCACAACTCTGGAACGACCTGCTTGACAAACTCAGACTTACAAAGTGATCTATTGATCTTCTTTTTAAATCTCTTCTGAAAATATATTCCTATTAAAAAGGCTTTTTAACTTGATGGTCACACCATGCTGTGAAATATTTTGACTTATACGCAGACTGAACTGCCATCTTAGAGTTCATTATGCAATGCAAAATTGTCACTGAGACGTGTGTGTAAAAAATCATTTGACTTTGTGTCAATCTGGAGACTCCACAATGTGCAAGAAAAAGAAGGTACTGGAAGGTTCTGAGCTTTTACACAAACACACAAACTGTTGCAGAGGTGAACCAATCACATTGTGTTGTTTACTTATAAGGATCATAAAGACAACAACAGGAGGCTGTATTCAATTTTTACTTGACAAATTACAGACATGGCACATTCGCATGGGATTAAGATCACAGACAACCTGCGCAATTATTACCAATTACCAGACACACTCTTTCCGTTCTTACCTTTTACAATAAAAGCCCTAAACATATAGGCTGCATAACAGTTTACCAGAGGGAATTAAATTCATTAAATGACAATTCCGGTGCAAAATGACCCTAGGGGTTAATAACATATGTGTAGCAAGTCGACCGCTCTCTGGGATATGTTTTCATACTAATCAAATGTGTCTCTAGCTTGAAACAAGCTACCACAAACCGCTGATTAGCTTAATATTAGCTTTTGGGGCAGAAGGTGAATCTCTATTTCTACACCACTAACAAGGCTCAAAATATCACCACACTTCAACGGCAGCATAATGAGGGTCCCTACATGTAAACCGAAGTATTGTAAGTGTACAGACAGTTTATTAAAAAGATTATAAAGACATTACCTTCGGGTATACAGGCAGACACCATCTTGGAAAACAGTCATGACCAGTCGAACCACGAACGCCGTGCTTGAGCTATGTAACTGGTTACTGGTTGCACGGCTTTCGTGGTTCGACTGCTCATGACTGACACATCCGATTAGCATGAAAACCTATCCCAGAGAACGGTCGACTCGGTACACGTGTTATTAACCCCTAGGTTCATTTTGCGCCAGAATTGTCCTTTAATCCCGTGCGATTCTGCCATGTCTGTAATTTGTCAAGTAAAAATTCAATTACCAAACATACTTTGCCAAACACAGGTTGTGTTATAATATTAGTTCAGTGCAAATCAGCATCTCTGTTATTCGGGGTCGTATCGGCTGTGTTGGCAATTATAAATGAAAGCCTGGACATCATATGTGGGGGATGATGTCATTAAATTCAAGTTAAATATAGACCTTGCTTATCCCGTGCAAATGCACCGCACTACTACTAAAACTATACTATATTAATCTTTCTGAATATGTCTCATATCAGAAGACTAGTTTAGAAGAAGTTTAGAAGGCTAATTAAGAGATAATGCTGTGATGTGGGTTAGGGTTACGCCTATTTGTGTGTCATTGGCGTGTTATCAAGACACATACTCGCTTTTTAGCGTGTTTATCAACGCTGTTTGGCCTCCATTGACTTACATTACCTAGCGATTGTGTGTGAAATGACGCTGTAGCGAGTAGTATGAAAGGGAGAAAATCCACATAGGGAGGTTGGTCGGGGGGGGAGGATGGGTCAAACACAGGACTCTCACCCAGGAGACCGGGGGTCTGGTCCCGCGTGTCACGTTTCCTTCGTGTCCTGCGTGTCACGTTTCCTAAACCCAACTGTAGCCTCGCGTTAACACGCCACGTGGCTTTAGAAAGTGGCGTGTATGTTTACGCTGTGACGTTGCAGACGTCCGTCCACTGTATACAGCGTAGACATACACATACATGCAGATAGCTCAAAATGCATCCAGATAACACGCCACGTGGCTTTAGGAAAGTGGCATGTATGTTTATGCAAAGTCATGATGTCACGTTGGATTAGGTCTCTACTGGATTACTGTGTTGCAAAATTGCATATAATTAAGGAAAAAATGAAGCTGCGTGTCAGGAAAATGCTGTATTACTGTTACAGAGTATAATTCTGTGACATTGTAGGATTTACAATTACTCCCTGACGTATCATCTGGTGTGTTTTACCCTGTTGACACTAAAATGACATGTTCTTTAACTCAAGACAGATAACTGATGGTGTTGATTCAAAGGGCTGGAACCAGGACAAAGCTACACCTCTGGGTTGTTCAAAATAACTAAGACGTGACATACACACATGGTTCTATTTAGTTTGAGTGTCTAGAATTGCAGCTTTCATCCTTTTGTCTTCTTTGTCCATGCGTTGATTGAGCAGTGTCTCTCTATGTGGTTGTTGTGCATCCCACCAGAGGCCTCTAGGTTTTTTAGGTCCTTAACACAGAGCCCCCTGGTTTTAGCAGACACTGTGCGCACAGATTCAGAATCCGTGCCCTCGGTTCTGGTGTGTCTCGGGCTTTAGAGTCCAATGCGAGTCCTTCTCTATGAGTCCGTCCCTGGACTTGGTCCAGTTCTGGTGGTTGATTCAAGCATATTTTTGCTGATTGGCTATCATAATGGGCCAGATGGCAAATGTTTGTGATTACTGCACATTTTAATTGTAATAGTTTGTGAATAAAACCTGAATCTGCAGCAGAACCAAACCATCTGAAAGTCAGTGCTTTGGGATCCTTCTGTAAGTTAGGGGTACAATGGTTCTGGAGAAAGGTACAAGCAGCAATACCAAGAAAGCAATCGGCCCGTTCCAAACAAGCACGTTTTGAACGTGCACTGCACTAGTTAAAAGACAAACTGGAAAAGATGGAACCCCATTCATTGCTATGTAGGTTGCTCAGTGGACACATATGCTTTAGACTTTCGCGGGCTTCTATGTTTTTGGGTCTCCTACAGCCGAGCCATGTGCGTTACAGACTTTCTCTGGCAAATTTAATGATGTAATCTGAGCACGTCTAACAGATTTTCCACTGTTGTTTGGACTAAATGGATTCATTTGAGTCATTTGTGATCACCCCACACCTCAAATGCACTTAAGCCTTGAACACTTTATAGCTTCAGACCAGTAAAAAAGCTTTTTACAAGAAAAAAAAAAAAGCTTTTCCAATTTTAAAGCATTCAGCTATCATTTTACATTGTTAAAAGACTGTGGAGCAACGGGACATTTCCTGGTAGCCTGAGGGCAATTTTGACTGTCTGTGAACAGGCAACTTGACCAGCGATAATATAGCAAGTAGGAATGAGTTGACCTACCTCTCAGAATCCATTCATCAGGCGTGCTGCTGATGCACTCCGGCCATAGCTGCAAGCCACACTTCTCCATCTGTGAGACGTGATTGGTTGACTTGACAGCGACGCCCATAGCAACAGTCTTCGTGCTTCTCTACCGAAAAGATTAAAGACAAGTTGCACTTACATCTGAAGAAAAGGAAAGGTGGAACAGAGAGAATAACACCTCACCAATGGTAACATGTGTCTTCGCCCTTGCCTGATCACAGCCATTTTTGTTTTTCCTTACCTTCTCTTTGGCTGTTTCTCGGCCATCTCTCCTCTTGACAATGCGCTGTGGAGTCCAACACGTTAGCATGTGATCCATTACCATCCCTCTCGCTCCCACTGCCTCTCAATACAGCCATGGCCTTTCCCTGCACGAGCACAGAGCCAGGGCTGAGCATGGACGCCAGATTTCTTTTGTCAGTACCCACAGAAAGGACAGCTAGCGGACCGTGAGGAGATATTTACTGAATTTGACAAAGGTGTATTGGATAATAATCACTGGCTGCACCTTTTAATGAAGCCTACTAATGAATAATTGAAGTTTTAAGAAAGCGTGTTGCACAACATTAGAATATGGCAAACTAACAAACATGATCATAATATGTAAAATATTGCTGTTTCTCAGCAATAGAATATTTTTCTAGTGCCAAATTTGACCAGAAATGTATATGTATGCACAGTAGGGGAGAGGGGTGTTGTGTTTTGTTTTTTTTTACTCAAGGCGTCTTTAAAATTGAGGGCATGACAGTAATCTGTACAACTAAAATATCTACATGTGGTGCCTCCCTGGGAATCATTACTTTGGATCTCGAAAATGAAGTCTCTTGGCTCAATTTGCCCCCAGTGAGGGGTAAGCTGAGCCGCGGGTGAGGATAAATTGTGCCAGGGAAGCCTAAAGCAGTTTTGAGCTGTCAATCTTCCTCTATAATCCCGTTCCACCGTCTTTACCACGTCTTTTTGACATTCTTCTAAGTGTGCACACGGCCCTGCCATCTCACGCCCTTTTACAGGAGGCGTTTACCTACGCTAAATAGGAGCAATGGGCACTCAATTTATGAAGATATTGGGATTCATCATTCTAAGAACACATCTGTGAACAACTCTGCTGTTTAAGAACGAGTCATGAATCAGACGTAGACTTTTTTTAGGAATTTTATTAAGAACAAATTTAATAAAAAACTTGGGAAGATATTGGCGAATGAGGCCCAATGTTCTGCGACACACTTGGCTGGGCTTACCCTCAACTAGTGTCAGAAAGTGCCGGATGCTTGTTTACTGTAATTGTTGGGGCTTTGTAAATTATAGAGTGTGGTCTAGACCTACTCTATCTGTAAAGTGTCTCGAGATAACTCTGTTATGATTTGATACTATAAATAAAATTGAATTGAATTGAATTGAATTGTTTTCCACAATAGACGGGGGCAAGTTGCAATAAATAACCAAGTCGGACAGTACTGCGTTGGTAATAGCTTTCTGTAGCTACTGCCCTTAATGCACGTCCATGGACTGTGAGATTTAGGGCTGTTGTGGTTCAGTTGTGATGCTTTTATTCATCGGGAAGAGGTATGCATATTAAACTTCACTAGACTGCTTTTCACACATTAGGCATTAGGACTATATAGACAGCTTGATGTTTGAAATAAAGACCTCAGTGTTTTATCTCTCACAGAGGACAATATGAATTGTCACGTCTCAGGACGGAGTACACTGTCACATTTCCTGCAATTGTGAAAGAAACTACTCCGATATGAAATGGCACCTGTTCATGTTCACTCGCAGCCCTAAGAGGCATGCTCCAGCTGTGACCCTAGCATTTACACACACTCACAAAAACACACACACCTTTGCATGCAAACTTACTGCTGAGCAGCTGTTTGTGTGTGTCTGCTCTGCTGGCTTCACAGCAACAACCTCCCCATTGACATCTGTTTGGACTAGACTTTGGGCCATAAAATGATAAACTCTTTCTCCATATCTTGTTGTTTCAAAATGCAGCACTTGAACAGCATATTTGATGAAGTTGATGTACAGTACTTGCATGATTTTTGGGTTGTATCCACATGGTTGAATGCATTTATTGTAAGCTCCTTCAGATAATAGCGTCTGCTTATTTTGGGGCGCGAAGTCTTATATCTTGCGAGTGGCAGTTAATATTTGCACGTGTGAAAAAATATAAATGTCTTGACTTTTGACATAAATCTGTGTATGACTGAATTTAAACACCTGCACCAGTTTTCTGTGTAAAAGCCCTTACAACAACAGAGGAGGAATTAAGGCCTTTTAATTCTTCTACGTAGAATCGACAGCGTACCCCTGCAGACCCCTCTGCGTCTACGCCTGACCTCACCTCTCGAAAAATACAATAACTACACATCGCAGCGACGCACGCCGCTCAGCCGTGGAGTGGTATCGTTGTATTTCCCCCCCGACTCATTTCCTGGTTCTCCTTCTCCAGAAACACCATGAGATCAAGGAGAGAGTTAACTTCTCCTGGTTCAGATCTCCCACCGTGGTCAGAAAGAACAGGGGAGACTCTTTGGTTCTCTCACTAGGACTCTAGAGTCACTACTCACTGTGAAGATAATCACCATCACTTTCTCACTCACTCTACACCACACACACACACACACACACACAAACACACCAGCGCACAAGTATTAACATCAGGCCACTTATGTAGGCTACGGCGAGAACTGTAAAAAGGCCTTTAGGACTGATTGACACACTTTTTCCATTGGTGATTCATGTGTATATCATTTAGTCTTTGTCAAGTGTGGTAATAGTGAAAAACGCCCCCCCACAGTCCCCGGTGACATCTTTAAAGGTCTTGTTTTGTCCGACCAAAAACCCAGAGATATTAAATGTATAGAACAGCAAAATAACAGAATACCTCCACAGAGGCCAGAACCAAATGTTTTGGTAACTACTTATCAAATAGTTGCATCTGAATCTAATTCATAGGATATGAAGTTTGCAAAAGGCCAGTGTCACAACACATTACAGCCCTAAAAGCAAATATACCAGTTTTATTGATATCAAAGCCAACATGTGACAACTATAACTGCTAAAAACATTGTTTTCATATTTAGCTATTGTGCCTCTGCAAAATGTATTTTGGGCGGCTGTCACACAGATAAGGCTCATTGCTTTTACTGATAAATACTTTGACCAGGTAGTTTTAGTGTCCTAAATATAAGTACATGTTAACCACAGGGAGGATCAATCAGAAAAAGCTCCTTCAACATTTCATTTTAAAAAGTCACCGACACGCTTAGTAGTTCAAGTTTGAGAATTTGTTAAACCAAACTAAGAAAAAATAAAAATGGCGAGAAACAATAAAACAACAGAAAATGGGGCTCTAAGCCTCTCGCTTTCCAAACACAGCTCACTGGATTCCACCCTGATCATGATTACACCATGTTGTTCCAAGTTCTGTCTTCCATCTTCATTAATAAAGATTTTTTTGGGGGGGGCTGTGCTCAGTGACAGTTGTACTTGGGCAGAGTGGAGACAGAGGACGGCCAAGGCGTGACAAAAAGCGCCAGTTTGGCTGCAGATGTGGTGGGATGCTAGCCACATAGAAGAGAATAATGAGCTGTTTAGGAACGTTGTCCAGACCTGAATGCCTCATTAAAGCTCCATCTGAGGGCGGATTCCACATTGTGTGACTCATTAAAGGCCTTTTCCACCCCTCCCAGTGTCCTAATACGGGAGCTAGATAGTCTGAAGGACTTGGCCCGTGAAGGTATGTTTATAGGCTCAGGCTAACCCTGCTCTACGACCCAAAATGAGATATGCTAATGCTAATGGGGCTTTTGGGAATTCGTCGACTCATAAATTAAGCAGTTTAAAGTTTAATACAACCATTAAAAGTTTCACTTATCATTGATACCTCATCATGATCAAAATACCAGGAATTTAACATCCTAGCACCCTTCTGCACCGTGATACTGTTGGCGGGTGTAGTTTGGTTGAAAGAAAATAGTTCTTCCAGGAAACTGCTGGCGACCAGGTCTGTGGATTATCCTTGAGTAACCAGATCATGATTTCTGGAAAGAGATATCGCTGTTGAGTTTTTTCAAATGTCTTTTTTGGCACTTTGAGCACCGTAAGCCGAGTGCAAGCCAGGTCCATTATACTGTTAGATGCCTCCAACACTGAACTCACACCAACTCAATCTAAACTGATGAATAGCACTACAGTTAAGAGGAAAAATGTGTATGTGTTTTGAGTTTGGGGTGAATTTTCCCCTAAGTAACCGTGACAGTTAAAACTTAAAAAACACGTTGTTTTATGTCTATAAATATATGTTTACCACCCATGACCTGAACACAAACACCTGGTAAATATGATGTGGCTAAAAAACACAATTTGTGAGTTTATGAGGATTACCCTTCATTAAACTAATAACAATTACAGAAATTAGGGTATAGAAGGCTGAAGGCTACAGTTATTTTTTGGGTTTCTTGGCCTTGAATAAAGTAGTCCCTTAAATTAGGACCCAGAAACCTGTACTCCGTAGGATCCGGCCCCGGAACTGGGACAGTCCTTATGTACTTGCTAGAGATTTTCTGAGAAACGCAAAAATGAACCAATATGAAACAATCCAGCACAGTCACAGCAGCTGCCTCTCCGCTAAATGACTCAAGTCGTTGGCCCTCATTTCTGAAACATGCGTACGACCTTAAACAAGCGTAGGATGGGCGTATGCCGATTCCTACTCAAAGCTCGGCATTTATCAATTTGAACGTGAGCTGCGATAAAATCTCACGTCTGGTCTGAACTTGTGTACGCAAGTTTCCGAGTCAGTGTGGACTTGCGGTGCAGCATATAATCAGTTTAACAGGAGAAGTCATCAGCTGCAGATCTGGCTCTTTTAGAGGACCTCTATGCGCCGGTACGACAGTGCACACGTACGCGTACGTTCTGCACAACATCTCGCAGGAAAACAGGGTGCTAAAAGTAGTGATGGAGCCAGGTGACCCGATGACCAGAGAGCAGTGTCCAGCACAGCCCCAACTGGGGGCTATACGAAGAAGACAGGATATTATTCCTCACTTTTAAAAAGCTATAGTGTTATGTTTGGCAATGATACTCAGGAAACATGACGATACACAACAATTATTTTGGTTTGCTTTTCCAGCCCCTCTGCTGTCAGGAGACTGGGTTGGGGGGGCGGAGGACATGCGCTCTCCCTCACAGCTGCAGCCTGGCTCTGACTCATGAAAAAACAGTAAAATAAAAGACACTGCATAAACTCCGCTACCGTGTGTTTATTTAAATATAGGTACACATGTAGGCCTAAGAGATTGCAATAGAAGCCTGTATATTACTATTAGGACTATAGCATACATATGTCAAGGATGTATACATTTAATAAACTTCAGCTGGAGTCCGATTTACTACAGCAACACAGTTGACCACATCAGTGATCTCTTTTCATGCTGCATTCTTTCTCCAGCCTTTAATACCAGTGTTCAGGCTGCCAAATAGTACGCACGTTGGTCCAAATGAACCAGAGATATCAGGGTTTCAATCTCCTCCGACGAAAAGTGCCACTTCTCAGCCGGATTACGTCTCACCATGTCGTAAATTGTAGGGGCGAGGCCTCAAAACCCAGAATATATTGGGGCGTGATATCATTTATCAATGTACAACCATTCTTACGCTTTGAGTGGTGTGATACCAAGGTTTCATGAATCACACGTGGAGCCTGTCGTAAGATGAGTTCTGGGCTCATATCTGCGCTGGTTTCTACGTTAGGTTGATAAATGGGGGTCGTTGTGATTTTGATATCGCTGACAACTCTATTTAGGCATCATTATGTACTTCCCTGGTGTTAAAATAAGATAAGCTGACCAAACATCTGTTGACCACTATATGCGCGGTACTTCACGTAGATCATTTTCAATTCTGGGGACTTTCTGCCTCCATGGTATTTTATCTCTGTCCATTCAGAGCAGTCATACTTCTGGTTTGTCTGGACTCTCCGATGGATTGAGATGGGTTCAAACTAAATGTTTGTTAAACTTCTACAGGCATGTGAGGAGGAGTGGAGTTTCCAACAGACTGCTGGGATTGGCTGCTTTGGTTTGATATTCAAGCAGTACGATGTCAAGACTGCTGACAAACTCTATCTCCAGCACCATCTTGTGGCTGCAGCTCCAACTACCTCACAGCTTTCTTGACATGCTCTGCTGATCGTCCATGCAGCACCTACAGAACACAACCATCTCCCATCTCACTCTTGAAACTTAAAGCAACACTATGTCACTTTTAGCCCTTCAGGTTGTCTCATTGGAACTACAACTGCAGCTAAAACTTACATAGTGTTGCTTTATGCCACCTACACGATAGGCGGCAAAACTGCCATTTTCCATTGATTTCATATGGGGAGAGCAGTGCCGCCCAACTATGTGCTGACCTAGTTTCCGCTGACATGCAACTAATGAGATAACAGCATGACGTTACCTAGCAACAAATAGCTTCCTTGCCACCCTTGATGATGAATACCTGCGCTGCACTCTGCTCTGCGCCCTGCCTAGTGGCGCGCAGAGAGGAAATCGCTTATCATGTGTAGGCGCCTTCACATACTTTATGCAGTACAATTTAAAAAATGCAATACAATTTTTAAAAAAGAACAACCAAATCACATCCATTTGTTCTGCATTAAAGCTTGCCGTGGGTCAGTATAGGTTGTGTGTTTGTGTTACAATAAAAACCTGCAACAGCTCAATCACAGTTTCACCTCCAACTAATGTTGGACTTGCGAGCTCAACACCAGTCTTGTATAAAGTACTTGAAAGCAACACTTGAGTAAAAGTATCTTACCAGCATATTACTTTGGTAGAAGTTAAAGTCTCCTTTTACAATATTACATGATTAAAAGACTTAAAGTATCTGATATTTACTGTACTTAAGTATAAAAAGTAATTTTCTGATATTAAATGTACTTAATTATTAGAAGTAAAAGTAAATACATTGACGTTGATTCTGAACTTTATTGTGGCTTCCTCATAGTAAAACTTGATATTCTGAGTTTCCACATCCTTCTTGAACATCAAATTCAAACAGAATTTTGAATTTTGAAGATGCTTAGGGGTTAGGGTTGGGTACCGAAACGCGGTGTCAATAGGGCACCAGTTCCAACGTAAACGGTAGTAACGAGACCGAATAAGAACGAAAATTTCGGTTCCTCATTTCGGGGCCTGACTTTGTTTTTCAAAAGCATCGCTGCACGGGACACTAGGGTCCACCCCCTGAAAATATTTAGCATTAAACACTTCATTTCCTGCATTCTGGTGAATTTTCATGCACTTATTTCTACCTTTTTCTGAATCAATATGCTGGAAATATCTTCATGTAAAGGGAAACATATACAATCCAAATATAAAAACATAATGGAGTATATTGCAGTAAGGCTCTCAGGCATTCTGTATTGCTTTCATCTATTTATTCTACCTGGACAATATCCTGCTGTGCATTACGTGATTGCTCTGCTGATACGGTAGATCTCAGACCTTCTAACAGACTCAGAGCCCCCTTTGGGTCTCTGGTCTCTGAATGAGACAAAGTTTAGGGAAGTGGCTGAACGCTGCAATTTTCTGTGGATTGAGTTTTTGATACTTTATAATTTATATACTGTAGCACATCAACCTGCTTTATATAAAAAAAGACATGAAAATCTCACTTTACACAAATATAGGACCTTTAAATGGACAGAATCTACCACAATTGCAGAATCTGACCTTTTTAAAGGTGGTTTACATCACTTGTAGTCTATATATTATAATATCTAATATACGAATGAAAATATATGAAAAAGAAAAGAAAAAAAGCTACAAGCAATGCTGTTGGGATTAAGCTGATAATTAAGCCTTTATAAGAACAAAGTTAACCAAAATTGAGTCCAGTTGTACTAGATGAAACAAGAGTTTTAGGCCTTGATAGTCTGGTGGCAGGTAATCCAGACAAGATGATTGATGACAAGCTAAACGTATCTTGGATCTCTTGCAGTGGATGGAGCCCCCCCCCCCCCCCCCCCCCCCCCCCCACCCCCACCCCCCCACCCTCTCCCGCGATCAGCGTGAACACAACAATGTGGGAAAAACAAAAAAAACAGCTGTCCAGTAGAGGAAACTTATCCCGCGCTGCAGCTGAGATCAAACAGCAGTGTGTAGAATGTGACAGATGGAATCAGTGGTATGAACTGGTGATTCCTGCCAGGCCAACTGTCACCACCGATAAAGTAAAATACAACACAACAGCGACACTAACCAGGTTTCGTTGAAGGTCCGGAGAGACCGAAACGTTAGTTTTTTTAAATAAAAGTTGATGCTATAGCAAGGGCATATGGGGTGCTGTTTGTAAAGCGGCTCACGCTGAAAATAACAGCAACATTTTTGTCACATTTAGCTTCAAACAATGTTTAAAAAACTGCTATGAATTTTTGAGGGTCACTTTTTTTGCATTGTCAATTTAGAGATATTTTAAATAGTTAAATCCAAATATTAAATGTTACACCTAAATGTTAAATGTTAAATCTAAATGCTAAATCTAATTTTTGAATCTAAATGTTAAATCTAAATCTAAATTTAAATGTTAAATCTAAATCTAAATGTTGAATCTAAATGTTAAATGTTAAATGTTTCGAGATACATTTTGAATTTGCATTAGTTAAATATTTAGTTTCACCTGAAACATTTACATTTAGATTCAATCACAAAGTGCTTCATAACAAATGGATGGATACACAACATTTATACATTACAATACATAATCAAAATAAACAGAAATACAGTTAAGACACATAAATCCGGCCTAACCACCCTATAGTCTATTTAAACGCCTCTTCAAAAAGAAGAGTTTTCAACTGAGTTTTAAAATTTGTCCCTGAATTCAAGCAGCGTAGGGAAGGAGGCGATGCGTTCCACAGCCTAGGGGCCACAGCTCGAAACGAACGGTCCCCTTTAGTTTTAAAATGTGTACGGGGGGCAACTAAAAATCTCTGACCTGTAAGGCTCTAGAAGTCAGAACCAAAATTGTGAAGTGTATTCTAAATTTCACTGGTAACCAAGGAAGTGAAGCTAAAACCGGAGCGATGTGGGCCCTTGTTCTAGTGTGGGTTAAGAGCCTAGCGGCAGAATTCTGGACAGTCTGGAGGCGACAAAGATCTTTCTTATCAAGACAAATAAAAAGACCGTTACAATAGTCTAAACGGAACAAAATAAATGCATGAATAATCATCTCCAATTCGGCCTTTGACACTAAGGCTCTTCTCTTAGAAATGTTCCTTAATTGAAAGAAACAGTTTTTAATATGTTGCTTCGAGTGTTTCTCCAGAGACATGGCAACATCAAAAACAACCCCTAAGCTCCTGAGACTCGGCTGCACAGACGAGCCTAAGGCACCGAGATGCTGTTTTATGTAAGAGATGCTCTGCTCAGGGGCAATGATTAGTGTTTCCGTCTTAGCTGAGTTCAGAAGTAAAAAGTTATCATTTAACCACTGCTTAATCCCACTCAGACAGTTGAGTAAGGATGACAGTTTATATAACTCAGTAGGCTTAAAACAGCAGTATAACTGAATGTCATCTGCATACAAGTGATAAGAAACATCCTTAAACTGGCCGATTATATGTCATAGAGGGAGTATATACAAAAGAATTGGTCCCAGGACAGAACCCTGAGGAACACCACTCGATAGACCCGCGGTATCTGACATGATCTGATTTATAAAAACACTAAAACTTCTACCGGTAAGGTAAGATGAAAACCATTTTAAAGCTGATCCAGATATCCCTAATAGATCCTTAAGTTTATTAATCTAAATATTGTCATAATCAAGGAGTGTGGCGAGACAAAGCTTACACACGGTGTCTAAGATTCTGTGCATTCACACACTGATGGGTGGGAGCGGAGAAGTGTTTCCTAAGCGTTTTATGTATTTATCTATTTATTTGTGCTGCTGCCATTTAACATTTTGTATTAAGACATCCAAGGGGACATCATCAACCCATTAACCATGAAACTAAAGGCGTTTTCACACCTATAGTTCGTTTGCTCTCAGTGCGTTCATGGGCATCGGAAAATCCTTTTTCCCGGTGAAAACACCTGTCCATGTGCTGTTGGATGCTCGTATAAGAAAACAGCAGTTATTTTTTGTTATTGTGGCCTCCATGTTTTCACCCACCTGATGTTCTAGGCTACGGCCAACCGTTGGTGGCAGTCATGCAACAAGTTGTTATGCCAAACGCCCAATATAACAGAAGGATCCAAAGATTTGTAAACTTTGGAGCCCCTTGGTTCGGTTTCGTTTCACATTGAGAAAAATCCAAGCGAACCAAGACGCAGCACTATCAGCGCTTATTGGTTAGATGTGTCTGGGGGGCGGGAGCAAGGAAGGAAATATAGGAAGAAGGTCCTGTGTTCTGGACTAGTGCATATAGACTAGTCCAGTTTTTAAAAGGCTGAACAATTTCCTAAAACATCTAGCCTGGGAAAACCCTGACGAACTTTCAGCAAATTGGAGATTTTCTCTGCAAGTCCGTCTGGCCAAAAGCCAGGCTGTAAAACAGCGGGACACGTTACTCAAACAGGCGCATTTGTTGGGGACTATTTTCAGCTGCGGATTAAACCACATCTGGTGCTCTTGTGAGTGTTTTGGGGAAGCAGGATGGTGTTTGTGGGATTGAGTCAAAATAAACTAGTTTGTGTGGTTTCATGGTAATTAAGGGACATTTGGCTTTGTTTTTATTTAATAGTTTTAGGAATATCCCCAGACTTTAGCCTGGCTTTTGCGAGAGTTTTTTTTTTTAAACCATTTTTGTATTCACATTACACTCTTTCATCACTATTCATATTTCTGTGTGCATTAGTCCCCCAACGTTTTACCATTTAGGTTTCCACTGCTGTAATTGGTCAGTCACTAAAGCATCACACTGACCTGTATATGAAAGGTGCTGTACAAATTAATTAATTTAACTGAGGGGGGAGGGATGACTGAAGTTTACCTACTTCATGCTTACAGATCTATCCACACTGATTTCTCTCTGTTCAAATACCTTTTATCATATTTAGTTAGAAGTTCAGGTTACACTATTTTTACAGTAACCATATTTGAGTCACGTTTTTAAAAAGCTCCCTCCATCCCACCTCTGAAGTTTAATCCAATAAGCAGACTTCCAGAGTAGGTCTAAAAATGATTTTAAAAGGTTTCTATCTGTATCAGATCTGGTGCTCTGACATCTGGTTTGTGTTTTTTACGCTAACTCGATTGTAATAAAATATCTCGGGAGTCTTGTGCAGCAGAGATCCTATCACAATCTTCAGCTGGTTGGGATCCCTGGACTGTTTGGATTGGTAAGACCAAACAGCAGCATAGCTTCCTTTCCAAACTATCACTTCAGAGACCATATTATAAAATATTAATACTCAATGTTCCCCCCTTTTCTCAACAAATCTTGCCAGTTCCTTCCTAGGGTTACAAAGGGGTGGAAATGTTAGCTGGGAGATTTTGGAAACATTCCACTTTTGATTTACTATGGTTAGTGGGCTATTTCAATTAACACACATAAGTTAATAATAGCAATGAGTTATGTATTACCTCACCCCCCCAAAAAAAACTGTATTTTAAAAACTAAATGTTGGGCAGTATGTAGTAGCCTCTGCTGATTACTGCATGCTTGTCATTGATAAATATAGGGATGACATTCAACTGAAGTTGCATTAAATCAAGTTGTTTTAACCAAGATTATGCTGCAAAATGGGTTTAATTCAACTACACTTAAGTTCCATGATGTAGACTAACAGTATTATAACAAGAAATATTAAAAATATCCCATTTATTAATGTTAATTCCCATGGATAGTTTCCAACTTTGAAAATTCCTGGAATTTTGCAACCCTTTTCCTTCCTTAATCACCTCACTCTTCATGAAAGCTCTGCATATTTCTGTTTGATGCTGTTTGACTGCACAATAGCAACAGCTTCACTGGAGACAACAGTGCCTTGCTCAAGGACTCTGGTCAGCTGTGCTGCCCAGATAAGGTTAGAGTTCAAGATTGAGACACAATGAGAAGAAATGGTTACACTTTCCTTGAATGTATCGACATAAGAGTGACATGACACGAACAAGTCATAAACATTATAAACAAGTCAAACGTTCATGGCGTAACGCTTCTTTTAGTAAAGACGTTTTACAGTTGTGAGTGAACTCCACGCCGTAACTACGGCGTCACTCCTACGGCATCGTGACCCGTTGGGAGTTCTGCGTCTGGGTTCACGTGCCGGTGTGTTACTTGTGCGTTGGTGTGTGCGTCGAGCCGGTGTGTGTGTGTGTGGTAGAGAGAGTGAGGGTGATTATCTTCAGAGAGAGTAGTGACTCTAGAGTCATACTGAGAGAAACAAAGTGTCTCCCCTGTTCTTTCTATATGTCTGTGTCTCTGTATGTATACGTGTGTGTGTGTGTGTGTGTGTGTGTCCTGTACTTTCTGACCACGGTGGGAAATCTCGAGAGACTTGTAGTTACATTTTTCGAGAGTTGACTTCCGGCTACGGCGTAGGGTCCAGCGTAGACGCAGAGGGGTCTGCAGGGGTACGCCGTCGATTCTACACACAACCATAAAAAGGCCTTCAGTGTCATTCGGTTTTGGTCATGACAAATTATGGTTAGAGTTATGGTTCATGATCATGTCATGTCACTCTTGTGTAGATACCTTAAAGTGTTACCGAAGAAATGGGCCATTATTTCAACATGTACCATTAGCTGTACATGAGACAAGACATGTGAGGATCTCTGGGTAGCTTTACTGCCTCAAGTACACTTATGTGGGAAAACCCCGACAATGCCTCGTCTTTCATTCTCCACAGGACAGTAGAGAGGTTACCGGAAATGAAAGGGAACGGCATGCCAAAAGGTCCACAGCTGGGTTCAAAAGTGGAACGTTGCATTACGTATGACTTCAGACAGCAGGACCCTCATTTACAGTATGCATGAAGATCACTCACTTTCCCCAGAAAGCCTTATTTGATCCAGGATCTCACCAACAAAGCGTACCTATAGCCTCTTTAAAATGAAATACTAGAACTGCCCGTCTCTTCCGTTTTGGCCATCATGGTCTATTATGAGAAATTAACAGACTGGGAGGCCAGACCCGTGCGCTTTGGGTGGTTGGCTCCAACAGAGTCCACTAATTACTTGATAATAAACACCTCAAAAGGACACACACACACACACACACACACGGCCCGTGGGGCAAATCTGGCCCCTCGCACATTTTGATCCAGCCTGCATATTAATTTAGGTTCATAATACATTTTGGCCCAGCTAGTTTTTGTGGCTTTATCTGTAGTTTTTGTCACTTTTGGCGCTTTTTTTCAGCATTTTTGCCACTTTTTTGTGACGTTTTTGTTGCATTTTTTCGATATATATTTTTTTCCAGTGTGGCCCTTAGTGAAAATGAGTTGGACACCCCTGGTCTAAACAAAAAGGCACATCTGATAAAATATTTTGTCGTTTCCAACCGCCAGTATCTTCGTGTAAACAGAGTTTTAGTTCGGTAGGTGCAAATGCACCAAATGCCAAAAGGGTTAGTTTGGCTCCGTCTGACAGGACGGTAAAGCAGGGGAAATATTCTAAATATAAGATACACTTAGATTTTTTTAGGTAGGCCTTTGAGGTGCAAAATCCTTTTCCTGAGTGGCCCGTCTACAGCAGCACATTGCTTACTCCGGCATGCTTCTGTAAACTGTAGGCGTGCCGACCTCCATCTGCTGTAGATTATACGGATTATGGATTAATACTTCCCACAGCCCAAATTCAAAATATCCAAACTCTCGCTTTAAAAAAAAAGGTTTGAGCATGTGCATGCGTGCAATTTTGTAGGACTTCCACTTTGGCATAAAATGTGTTGTACCAGTCAACCGTATGAGGAGAAACCATCCAGAGGAAACACGTTTACTTTTTATTTTTTATTGTAATACTTGACAGTTTCAATGGACCGTTTCCAAGCAGTTGAACTCTGCATTTCAGGCTGTAACCGTTGACAACTGTGGCCACCGCTCGGACAACCCGATTGGCTACAGTGAGAAATGAGAAGTGGGGAGGGGATAGGCGTTGCACGTTTTGGCCCATCAAGTCAAATTAAATAAATGACAATAAGAAAATTAGGCAACAAAGATTAAGACTTTTTGCTTTGGTGGTTCCTTTGGCAGACGTGCTTCTCTTTACTCAACCTGGATCATAAACAAGCACTTCCATGAGCATATTCTTGCACAGTTTCTATTAATAAGTGCCAACACAAGTTAGTATTAATCTGAATACACCGCGATAAGGCAGCTGTACACTACACAGTTTGCTCTGACTTATTAAAAAAAAAAAAGCAAAAGAAAAACCTGTTGGTCACCTTCCACCTCAAACTGTGACAAGACAGGAAAGGATCGGGGATTATTTGATTCCATAAATGGAGAGGGAATGACGAACAACCAGAGAACTTGGTGTTTCAGCAGAGGACTGATAAGAAAGAGAGGAGGGACGGTGGAGGACTGAACACACTGGTGTGGTAAGGGTTAAAAAATAAGATGTGATGAGACAAAGTATTAAGTTTTCAGATGAAATACAGGGCTAGATGTTGCTCTGATTTGTGGGTCTGTACAAAGTGTTAGCCTTCTGATGTCTGTAAACTCTTACACAAAGCTACTGACAGAAGCTGTGGGGCAGTGCAGGTGTGTGTGTGTGTGTGTGTGTGTGTGTGTGTGTGTGTGTGTGTGTGTGTGTGTGGGCAGCAATTTTAGCTCAAAAGTCAAACTTCAACCAGAGATGACTCAACAGCAGCTGTTGGGCAGATTGAGTGTGATCCCACGTGAGGAAAGTACAACAAGGTGTTGGTTCCAAACTTCAGCCACGCCAAATCACTTGGATCGACACAGGATGTAACTTATGAAATACATTTCTTTAGCATTTGATAAGGAAGCCTAATTAAAAATGGGAACGAACAAACAAGAATTTCTCTCTGTATGTCTGAAAAGTTGACATTTGGAAGTCCAAAACGGCACCCAGAGTGCTACCTGGACAATCTCTCAAAGTCTCCCAACCGCCAAACCCTGCTACACCTAAACACCAACACAGTTCCTCCTCCTCCTCCTCCTCCTCCTCCTCCTCCTCTGGACAGGGCACTCAGTAGCGATAGTGGTCCGGTTTGAAGGGCCCCTCGGTGGGCAGACCCAGGTACTTGGCCTGCTTGTCCGACAGCTTGGTCAGCTTCACCCCCAGTTTATCCAGGTGGGCCGCTGCCACCTGCTCATCCAACTATTGAGACCAGAGAGAAAAGTTCCTGTTAGATCAAACTGGTGTTGGCCAATTATACATTTTCCTACTTTTGCATTTACATAACGCGTGTCAAACTCAAGGCCCGCGGGCCAAATTCGGCCCCTCGCACTCATTCTGGTCTGGCCCAAATATCAATCTAGGTTCACATATGTTTTGGCCCACTTAGTTGTGCGCCAAACCAAAAACATGGGAAACCAATTACGCGACACTTAAAGCATAATTTGGTAAATTTGCCGACGTTGAGACTCAGAAATCCCCCCCCAGAAGAAGAAGAGAGTTTAATATTCAGGCTGAGAAAGAGCTTGTTGTGAGTCAGCTGGGTGGTAGCCTACTTAGAAAATGTAATCATTGTTTTGCTCAATTTGCTGACTTGTTCAGAGCTTCATGTGGACCAAACTGTGAGTGAGAAGACTATATGAGACATGCAACAATTGAGTCAAAGATATTTGACTTTTTCGATGAAATAAAAGCATGTTAATAAACTCTCCATGTCTGGCCCTTGGTGGGATTCTCTTTTTCCAGTGTGGCCCTCTGGGAAGCAGAGTTTGACCCCCCTGATCTACAGGTTTTTTTCTACCTTCTGGTTTTACTGTTGAGCATATTTTATTTCTTGGTTGCGTTTTGAGTGTCTGATGCCGTACATATAAAAACATCTGCCACAAAGCGTTATCCTCCATCTCTAGAGAGACGTGATCGATTACGTCACAGTAAGGTTGAAACTAGTTTAATTTTAGGATTTACCGGGCCCTAAAAAGTCACTGAAGTTCCAGGGCGGATTACAAAGCTTCTGGATGGCCTACGATCACACAGATCCCTCTTTAGAAGGGCCCAGGTGTTAGCTTTCATGCTAAACAATTAGAACAATGCTAGCTTGAAGCAATGCAGAGATGTCAAACATTATGAGACGCAAGTTATGGATTCATAGTTATGGATTGATTGTACAAGAACAATAGTTCCAGGATTTGATTTCTTTATTTGAAATCAAATCAAGAACAGTTCCAGGCTGGATTACAAAGCTTCTAGATGGCCTGCAATCACAAGGAAGACATTGTTAAAACGCCACAACTCTCTGCTTCTAAAACAAAAGAGAGCAAGTCCCTACACTGCATTGATGTAGAGATATTAAATATGACATAAAAAGTATAGGACATTGGCAGCCCCAGAGGGTTAAGCACCAAATTAAGTCTGTTGCATTCTCCAGCAGTTCCCTCTTCCGGTCTGTTTTTACATCTTGGCTCTAAATTCCTGCATGCCTTGTGAAGCCAGCTCCCTTTGATGCAACCACTCTCTATACTACTACACACAACAGCTAGGATTTACCACTTTACTCCCTTCACTGTGGTTTTCAGGCTTAACTGAAATATGCTGACAAACACCACATGAGACCTTTAAAACAAAAGGGACTGCATACCAACTTAAATTATTAACTTAAATGTCAGAAAAAGATCAAGTACGTCCCAAATACAGGATGTCCTACTGCATCCCATCAAATTTTGCATTAGGCAGCCAGCGTGATTTTTTGGCTATTCTGACGCACAAACCTTTGTGCAGCATATATGAGCAGAAGGTAAAAATGTAAGGTGCAATGTTATGAAGAAGTAGCAAGTCCCAATTGTATGGTATAAAGAAGAAGTGTAGCCCTAGAGTTCAACTCCATAGCATAAAAAAAAAAAAAAAAAAAAAAAAAACCTCTGACGACACCAACTACATATTCTTTTCATCATTTCAAAACTACCGTTAGCTTACTGAAATTGCTGGAGGTCTTAGATAATTATCAGGGATGTAAATTAACTGAATGGCTGGCCCAAAGTTTTCAGAACTCTTTTAATGGACCAACAAATGGAAAGAAGAGCCCAGTCTGGCTCCTTCAAGCACGAGAATAGTTTTGGTGCAGGGTGTAAATAAATGGCATCACTAACATTTCATTCTGCAGACTAGAGGTGGATATTAATAAGTGATGTACTGCATATAATACACTGTATTATCATTGTGTGGCTTCTGACCTTCTTGGGCAAGAAGTAGACTCCAAGGGGGTATTTGGCAGTGTTCGTCCACAACTCGATCTGAGCCAGAACCTACAGGAAAGGACAGAAGATAAGATCAAATTATACTTTATCGTCCGTTACACCAGGGTTACAGACCATGGTCTTTGACACCAGGGTTACAGGACATGGTCTTTGACACCAGGGTTACAGACCATGGTCTTTGACACCAGGGTTACAGACCATGGTCTTTGACACCAGGGTTACAGACCATGGTCTTTGACACCAGGGTTACAGACCATGGTCTTTGACACCAGGGTTACAGGACATGGTCTTTGACACCAGGGTTACAGGACATGGTCTTTGCCGAGGCTCCAGTCACAGACTTATCAAAACAAGTCATGGGGGTGTTAGGGATCAGCTGACTGGGGGGCTCATTTTGTGTTGTTCAGTCTGGCTAATGCTGAGGGGGATCAAGTATTTCTTGTAGTTTTTTTTCCCATGTCTCCCCCTCTCTCTCTCCTGTCTCCCCCTGTCTCTGTGGGAAGCACTTTTAAACAGTAGCACTTTCTATTTTGAAATATTTTATTTTGCTTAAAATGTTTGGCAGCTCAGTGAAGCAATATAATATATATATATATATATATATATATATATATATATATATATATATATATATATATATATATATATATATATATATATATATATATATATAATTTTTAAAAATGTTATATACAGTTAATTGTGCTTCAAATAAAAATAGTTTTTACCCACACCTTATTCTTGTTTAAAATAATTTGATAGATAGATAGATAGATTGATAGCTTGAAATTGTGGGATTAACGCGAGGAAAAATTTGGGTGCACCTAAATTTTGTACTGGTGCACCTAAAAAAAAAGAATTTAAAAAAAAAATATAGTGTGGAGCCCTGAAAGTGAAATCTTGTTACAATCCGGTTGCTCAGTCACGACTTCCACTTCTTCCTGCATGTATTAACAGCCATCTTTCCCCTTCTCTGGGTCACACCAACTCACAGTACCTGATTGGTGAAGGAGTTGCTCATGACGAAGGATGGGTGTCCCATGGCACAGCCCAGGTTGACGAGTCTGCCCTCGGCCAGGACGATGATGTGACGACCGTTTTTCAAACGAAAGCGATCAACCTGAAGAGGAGGAGGAGAAGGATTACTGCATCTGTGGCCCTTAGGCTACAGAACTCCCATCGATGTTGGAGAGGAAAGCATCCCGCAACCAGAAACACAGACGAGAGAAACCCTGAGAAGTGAAGTCTGAGTGGTCCTACCTGAGGCTTGATGTTGACTTTCTCTGCAGCGTTTTTGTTGAGCCAGTTCATGTCGATCTCACAGTCAAAGTGTCCGATGTTACACACAATAGCATCGTCCTTCATGTTCTCAAAGTGACTGAAGGGGGGAGGGGGGAAGAGAGAGAGAGAGAGAGAGAGAGAGAGAGAGAGAGAGAGAGAGAGAGAGAGAGAGAGAGAGAGAGAGAGAGAGAGACCTTGTTATTGCAAAAGTAGACATTTTTATGTAATTCAATAAGGTTTAGGATAATTCAAGAATATAAATTAGGGATGCACAGACTGCAAATTTCTCTGCCGATACCAATTTGTAGAATTGTCATTTGGCCAATTTTCGATTCTTGTTTTCTTTTGTGCCAGGTAAAGGCAAAATGTTTCGAACAGTCAACCTGCAGGCTATGGATGAGCTAACGTTACGCTGCGTCTTTAGCTGCATGCTAACGGCCGGTAAGCTACGCTGTCCGCGGGGATTTCACCTTTTCCAACGGCGTGGTTAACAGGGTCCGAGTCGTTCTGTCGCCATGTGCTCTCTTGGCCTCCAGCTCATCGCTCCAATTTTTATTAGTTTGAAATTTTTACATTCATATAAATGTTTAAGATTTTTTGGGCTTTTCCGCCTTTAATTGACAGGACAGCTAGGGGAGAAAAGGGAGAGAGAAGGGGAGGACATGCAGGAAATCGTCTCAAGTCGGATTCTAACCCTAGACCTCTGCATCGAGGCATATGCCTCTCAGTATATGTGCGCCTGTTCTACCCACTGACCCAACCTGGCCACACAGGAACATTTTTAGAAGCTGGGTAGGGTACGGTTGTATGAGTCAGACCAATTAATGCAACATTAAGGCAGCGCAAAATAGAGAAACATCGGGTACTACCACCTTATTTGCCCATGACTAAATAAATAATATTTATAATAAAATAAAATATAACATAATATATAATAATATAACTTACTAAATAGGGGTGTGCAAAAATAAAAAAATAAATTCACATTCAAATCGTGATTCAAGCTCTACCAATTCAAAATCCATTTATATATTAATTTTTTTTTTAAATGGGAAAACTAACTACATTTACTGACTGAATCAGATTCAATATTTTTTTTTTAAAGTCAAGAATTGTTTTTGAATTGAATCTGAAGCCTGAAAATCTGTATCGAATCGTGACATTTTCTGAATCGTGCACCCCTAGTAAATAGGGCGTGGGTTATGCATTGATGCATCCCGAAATACAAAGGAGAACTGGTCAGTTCTAGTAGAAAGATGGGAGTCGGTCAGACGTACTGTCCCAGGATGATGTCCTCACAGCCAGTGGTGGTGACGAAGATGTTTCCCTCCTTAGAAGCCTCGTCCATGGTGGTCACCTCGTAACCTGCACAGCAACACAGAATAGGCCTTCATATTGTTGACTGTCTCAGGAATAAGACTGTTCAATTCTCAAATAATGGCTGGTGTGTTGAAGACAGAAGTTTCTAAAATCATATTTTCTTATTTAAGGACTTCTGCAGATTGTTGATGTTTGGTACAATCTCGTCAGCTCTGATGGTTGAGGCAGGAATTTAACTCCAAAAAAGGTAACGACTATCCATAGTTAACTCAAGTTTAAAGTGTACATACATACACACAGACCCCCCCCCCACACACACACACCCACACACTGACCCACACCCACACAGACCCCCCCCCACACACACACACCCACACACACACAGAGACCCACACACACAGAGACCCACACACACAGAGACCCACACACACAGAAAGACCCCCACACACACACACACACAGAAAGACCCACACACACAGAAAGACCCACACACACAGAAAGACCCACACACACAGAAAGACCCACACACACAGAAAGACCCACACACACAGAAAGACCCACACACACAGAAAGACCCACACACACACACACACACAGAAAGACCCACACACACACACACACACACACACACAGAAAGACCCACACACACAAAAGACCCACACACACACACACACACAGAAAGACCCACACACACACACACACACACACACAGAAAGACCCACACACACAGAAAGACCCACACACACAGAAAGACCCACACACACAGAAAGACCCACACACACACACACACACACAGAAAGACCCACACACACAGAAAGACCCACACACACAGAAAGACCCACACACACACAGAAAGACCCCCACACACACACACACACACAGACCCCCACACACACACACACAGAGACCCACACACACACACACACACACACAGAGACCCACACACACACAGAGACCCACACACACACAGAGACCCACACACACAGAGACACACACACAGAGACACACACACAGAGACACACACACACAGACCCACACACAGAGACCCACACACACACACACACACACACAGAGACCA